>NC_134896.1:57653520-57731020 GCF_041734735.1 Babylonia areolata
GTGGTGGTGGTGGTGGTGGTGGTGGTGGTGTGTGTGTGTGGTGTGTGTGCATGATGTATGTTTGTGGAACGTGTGCACACGTTTGGTGTATTGTTTTGCGTTCTCCCTCTCTCTCCAGTAACGCGTTTTGTTTTTTCTATCAGTGTCACCTAATCTGTGAACGTTTAAGTCCTAGACTAACTTTGGCAGGAGGAGAAACAAGGATACTGACACAAAGAAGGAGAGGGGAGGAGAGAGGACAATTAGAGAGACAGACACAGAAAGAGAGAGGGAAAGAGAGATAGAGTGTGTGGAATGCAGAGAGGGAAAGAGAGATAGAGTGTGTGGAAACACAGAGAGACAAAGAGAGAGAAGAGAGAGAGAGAGAGGAGAGATAGCATCCGTTTATCTAAAATTTGACTCCGAAGTCAAATTTCGTTCTCCTCATTGTATTTATTTCCTTTTTTGTGAGAGCAGCATGCACAGTGCAAAACTAAACAGATTTCATCAGTGCAGTTCATAACTGAAACATTTCTGGGGTTTGAGGGGAAAAAAGAACGAGAAATAATCTGCTGCAGCTGACCTACCCCCATTCTCAAGATTCTTTAGCAGCAGACTGAAGCAACAACAAACTGCACGCACTAGAAAAGCAGTGTTTTTGGCTGGAATCTGCGATTGCAAGACAATCATTCTAACGAAAATATGGAACATTACATGATATCAAAAATGTAACAAAATAAACAAACTTCAGACACCCAGCTGAAAAGCCCCCAGCCACATATGTTACATAGAATCCTTGGAACGAATAGTGTCCTGGAAGAGATGGGGCTGTAGATAATAATTATTGCTATTTTTGTAGGAATGAAAAGGACAACATTGAGCACATATTCTGGAGATGCAAACATTCAAAAACTTTGGTTTGAATTACTGAGGGTAAAATATGTAACAAGTACCAACATTTCATAACTGAAAGCATGGTATTGTTTGGCATTGCTCAAAAGGTAAGCACGGACACACTTTTTGACCTGCTGATACTTCTTGAAAAATATACATCTGTAATGTGAATTTGACAAAATTAATGCAGACCAATGTAGCAGCTTTTGAAATACACGTTTCCTGGTGTTATACAATAGAAGAACACAATGCAAACATAGAATGCAATATACAGGACTTTAAAGCAAACTGGCTGTCTTATAAGACAGTAATTACAAACATTTCTTTAATAAAAATGTCGAGGGTGTTTTATACATGCCAATCTTTTATGTTTATGTTGGATAATCAAATAAATCTAAATGTTCATTCTTAGTTTTTTTGTTTTCTTTTTTTTTTCTTTCAATGTTTTTTCCATTGTATTGTGAAATGGAAAAAAATGATAATTCTGAAAATCAATTATGAAAAAACACGCACTACTAAGCAAACAGTATTCCAGTCCATTTCCCACAGAAACTAACTGACACTATTCCATGATAGATTTGCATATTTCTATCTCTGTTTTTCTTTTCTGGTTTTTGTTGTTGTTGTTGTTTTTTGTTGTTGTTTGTTTTTTGTTTGTTTGTTTTTAATTATTACACGTGATTTCGAGAACTAGACTGCCGGTGCTGCGACTTGTTTTGCACACTTTCATTAAAGTCATCGATGTTCAAATGCATTTGTTTCAAGACAGATGGGTTTTCAGAAATGCCAGCATCCGCTTCCAGGAATCTTCTTGTGCAGCCGCGTGATCAGCCGGGTTACCTCCCACGACATTTCTACTTCTGTGAACACAGAAAACAAAAACTTTTAAAAAAATCTTCTGGTTCTAGATATGACGATATTCTGGTACATCAAAGAAACGCTCATGCGTGGAATATGATGATGATTAATAATGATAAAAAACTACAACAACAATAAGAAGAAGAACAATTAGAAGAAGCAGTATGTACATTTACACAGCGTCCTTTCTCTTCAAGAGCTCAGGGCATTTGACGTGAAAGAAAAAGATGCAAATTACATTAATCATTCAGGACCACTCTTTCTTCAAGGTGACCCCCACCCCCCAAACACACACACACACACACACACACACATTCTCCTTCTCTCATTTGTCATGCATACAAAGTGAGGTGACAGTTATAGGAGAAGAAGGAAACAGAGTGCTCTAGAAAGGTTTTGATATGATGAGTTCAGTGAAGAGTGAAAGGCAGAGATGGAACAGGCACAGCACAGTGTCACAACCGGATGCACATCACCGCCACTCCACTCGCTTTTTGGATCTAAACTTATCCCCATGATTGGCGCGCAGAAAACGGTTGAATTAGAAAGTCGAGAACTATATCCATTCTTAGAGTAGAGTGGTTTATTGTATGAACTTGTATAGGAAGCGTTTTGTTAAATGAAAAAAAAGTATGTTTGACAGTGTTGTGTGCTTGATGTTGGGTTACGTTTAGCAGGATGGCGGTGGAACATTGTCGATGCACTGCAGAAGTGGCGTGTTGTTCGTGTGTTTAAGCGTGGTGAAGGAGGAAAACTGGGTCAAGGGAAGCAGATATCAGGATCACCGAAAAAAAAAAACAATGTCCCGTGCAGATCATGCATTCATAGTTCACTTTGATCACAGTATTGACGGGCACAATAGCCGAGTGGTTAAAGCGCTGGCCTCTCAATCTGAGGGACCCAGGTTCGAATCTCGGTAATGGCGTCTGGTGGGTAAAGGGTGGAGAATTGTTTGGTTTCACAACTATACACACGGGTGCGACATAATAGCGTGGCACGTAATATGGATGCTGGGTTGATATCTAGTCACGGTGCACATAGTGCAAAAGGAAAAAGAATGGGTGTGCTTGGAAGTGTTCACTGTCACAATGTACATTATGTTATATGTAAGGAATAATTATGCTGTGACTATACTGTAGTAAAGAGTGTAATGTAGGGTTTGAAATGTGAAATCGAGTGTATAAGAGGTATTGTGATGAGGAAAGGAGTAGACTGATTGTCACTCTAGAAGTATCACGAAATAATTATATAAAAAACCAAAAAAACATACCCACATGCATGTGCAAACAATCACATCTAGAGATGTATCGCTCCGGACACAAACTAGTGTTGTAAATAAATGCAAGTTAAAGCGTGCAGATGGAGACTTGGTGTTTGGCACTGACAGATGTATGTTAGAATTCTTCAGTTTAGGACTTTGAGAGAAACAACATTTGTTTCATATTGAATTGAATTTCATGTATCTTTACTGCGTGTGAGCAAATTGAGAACAACTTACGGTGGAAGTGGTCTCCCATTTTTAAATTGGATTTGCCGCGAAGTTACGTAAGGGAAGTAATTTGTTAAATATTCTCCCTACTGAAGGATTCGACGTTGAATTTGTGACATTTGTTGAAGGTTTCGATTTTTGCCAGTGTGAAAGAGAAGTAATGTTTGTATCAGCTTGGACACTGGTAATTTTTGGAATAAATTTGAACTGCTTTTGAACTGTGACACTGTGAGAAAGAAGGGTGAAATGACCAGTGAGACCCCTGAGTGTACTGGTTGGCCTGGCCACAGTTCCGTGCCACATATCCACACCAGTGGTGACTTCAGCAGTGTCCAGCTTGTTTGCACTATAGTCACTGGTGTGTTAACATCTGTGCTGGTACATGTGCTTGAGTGCACTGGATTCTGGACTTTATGTGTGTTTCTGTGTGTGTCGACGCCAGCTGTGCAGACAGATCTATTTGACTGGACTTGGTTTCCAAGCCATTGTGTTGGACACAAATAACTATGTGTGCAGTGGTTGGTGTGCGCGGGACAGCAGGGGGCAATATGAGGCGTCTGTGGTGTGTGTGACTGCTTGAATTGTGGTCCTTTCCTCAAAGCATCCCAAACGATAATAAAAGAACGTGTGTGTTGTAAAACTTATGTTTATTTTGTTCAGTGTCGGGAGAGTTAGTAGGATGGGAATTATTGTGTGTGTTTTCATTTGGTTTTGGAGTCCAGCATTTAGCGTAGCTGCGACACAGAGATATGATGAGGAAGGTTGTTCCAGATATGAGGAGCAGCAAAGAGGACAGAACGTTCACCACAGGTCTTGTACTGACACGAGGAAGTTTCAGACGGTATTTGTTTGGAGAAAGCGCACGTTCTTGAGGGCGTGAGCACCGATAAGGTCAGAAAGATAATTAGGTGCAGGATAGCAAAGACACGCAACTTGTATTTAATTCTCGCTTCAATGGAGAGCCAGTGCATAGTACGTAGTATGGAGAAAATAGGCTAATATGAGAAAGATGATCAGTACGTGGGGAGTCAGACGGCAGGAATGGAATGATTGTAGTGAGACCCTGTCGTTCGGAAAGATTAGCAGACGGAACTGGGAATTTATCATCTGATCACTTTCTACTTGTCAGGTCTATTGCCATTTAAATTCAGTTTAAAGCCATTCCCATGCTGAATCCCAGAAACATTCTACCAGTTCCTGAAAGAGGATCGAGTGCAGCAAAGGAAAATAGATGTTTAACAAAAATGTACAATGGCCTGACACTGTGGAGCTCAGCCGCACCATTTCAGCAGGTAGACAGAAAGGACAGGCTGATCATCCTTGGGGATTTCAATGCCCGCGTTGGCGTGGACTCCTCGTGGCCAAAAGTCCCTAGGACAGCACGGCACTTGCAAGTTCAGCTCCAATGGACTGCTTTTTTCTCTCGCTCTGTGCGCAGCATGGACTGACCATCACCACCACCCTCTCCAGCAAGCGCACAAGTACAAGAACACATGGATGCACCCCCGCTCCAAGCAATGGCACATGCTGGACTATGTGGATTCTCCGGCAGAGGGACAGAGGTGATGTTTCCATTACACGCTGTAATGAGAGGAGCAGTCTGTTGGTTAGACCATCGCCTGGTACGCAGCACGATGAACATCAGACTTGCACGCAAGCTCCAACCAGCCAGACAGAAACCCCCTAGGAAGCTGAACATCCACCGCCTCCCTATCACCAAAGACGTGCTGCAACAGCAAATCCAAGTAGCTCTCCAAGAAATTCCTGCATCGACTGATGTAGAAGAGGTATGGAGCAGCTATAGAGATGCTGTGTACACAGCAGCAGCTGATACACTTGGCTTTGTACAGAGGAGCCACAAAGACTGGTTTGACGAGAACGACTCTGGAATTTCCAAGCTCATGAACACACTGTATATACGACATCAGGATCACATTTCCGATAAAGACTGCCAGAGGAAGGAGAACCATTTCTTGCAAACCAAGCAACTCGTACAGAAGAGACTGCGTGAGATGAAGAACACCTGGTGGGAGAGAAAGTCCGAAGAGCTTCAGTCCGCTGCTGATGATCACGACATGAAGACCTTCCATGATGGTCTCCGAGCTGTGTATGGGCCGAGAGTCACAGGACACCCTGTCCGTGGCCCTCGGGACCAGACCACCCTCCTGACAGACAAGAAAGACATCCCTTGCCCACTGGGCAGAGCACTTCAAAGCACCATCCTCAACAGGGACTCGTCTGTAAGCTGATTTTGACAGAAATGTTGATTCCATTCATAAGAAATGTCATCTAGAATTTTGTTTGTTTACAGAAACTTAGAAATGTTGGTATAATTCAAATATTCTTCAAAGTTATTATCGATGTTGTATCGAGTCCGTGCTCACAGTTTCAATTTATGTGCTGGTATGGAAGTTTGGGAGTGAGGAGTAAGCGTGTTTTGAACGATGTCATGAGTGTATGCAGTAAAATGGTGGAGTGAAACCAGCTAGTATGCAAGAGCTGTATGAAGTCAGTGGTTAAAAAAAAGCAGGCAGATAGCAACTGACGACACCCAATTTTAGCAAAGCATTATGAGCTGTTGCCATCAGGACGACGCTACAGATCTTTTAAGTTGAAATCCAGAGTTCTGAAGACTTTTAATTCCACGTTCAAATCACCTTTTAATTCTTGAGAACTGTGTGTGTGTGTGTGTGGTGTGTGTGTGTGTGTGTGTGTGTGTGAGAGAGAGAAGAGAGAGTGTGTGTGTGTGCGTGTGCGTGTGTGTGTGTGTATGAGTGTGTGTGTGGTGTGTGTGTGTGTGTGTGAGTGTGTGTGTGTGTGTGTGTGAGAGAGAGAGAGAGAGAAGAGTGTGTGTGTGTGCGTGTGCGTGTGTGTGTGGTGTGTGTGTGTGTGTGCGCGTGTGTGAGGTGTGTGTGTGTGTGTGTGTGTGTGTGTGTTTACTGAGCTTAAAACGTGACAATTGGTTATAAATGAATGTACAATATGTAGGAAGAATAATGTGCAATATGCAGGATGAATGTACAATGGAATATATCTAATGCTAACGTCCAATTCTAAATATATTTCTGTTTAATAATTACGATGTAATAATTAATTGCAATGATTTTAAAAGAGATATGTGTAAAATGCTTTATTTGAGAACATATGTTTTATTACTCTTGTTTAATCATGGTATCCGCGTGTGTGGGTGGGGGGCGTGGGTGGGTGGTGCGGTGTGTGCTGATTATCTGGTTGTGGTTTTCCGCAATTCATCTTTATTCTTATCTTATCTGTCTATTATAATCAATGTGCAGTATAGTAGGCTATGTTTATAATTATATTCAAATAATGTTTCTTAATTCTTTCTGTTTTTACATTAAGAATACTAGTTATTACCTGCAGTGTGTGGATGTATGTATGAAACGATGTTGTGATATTTTTTACATTTGTATCTTCGTAATATTTGTTGGGGCTGTTGTTGGCTTTTACAGTTATGGTCCCCATGTTGTTTACTTGTCTATGTTGTGATAATGCACCTGACCAAATTTCTCCAGTTGGAGATAATAAAGTTATTCTTATCTTATCTTATCTTATCTGACAAGGTCAATTTGCAGCCCTCCACAGCTACCAGCAATGACTCGCTAGCTGCCCGCCCTCCACCAAGGTCGAGAACCGGAAGGGCCCTGATGCTGACAAAGTCAGGAAAAAGCACCAGGAGCGGATGGAGGTCCAGGCTGACATTCTACAGTTATGGAGGCGAGGTGCTGACAGACAAGCTGACCGCCCTGTTCCAGTCTATCTGGAAGAGAGGGAGGTCCCCCAGGATTTCAAGGATGCTGCAATTGTCCACATCTACAAACGGAAGGGAGACAAAACATCCTGCGATAACCACCATGGAATCTCTCTCCTCTGCATCGCCGGCAAGATCTTCGCCCGCATCATACTGAAGACTGGTTACCATGTCTTCAACCCAGTCATCCTTGAAGCACAGTGCAGCTTCCGCGCATGCAGGGGAACATGTGACATGGTGTTTGCTGTTTGCCAGATGCAAGAGAAGTGCCGTGAGCAGAACAAAGAGCTCCACATGGTCTTTGTAGACCTGACTAAGGCCTTTGACACGTGAACCGCCATGGTCTGTGGAAGATCCTCCTAAAGATTGGCTGCCCAGAAAGCCTAATCCAGCCATCTGCGTTTTTCCACGATGGCATGCAGGCGAGAGTACAGGAAAATACTGTCATGTCGGAGCCAGTCCCCTGTGTAAATGGAGTGAAGCAGGGCTGCAGTCTGGCACTCTACGCTGTCTCCATTCTCTTCTCTGCCATGATGATTGACGCCTTCCAAGACTGTGACCGGGAGCGATCTTACATTCAGTTCAGCACAGATGGCAACTTTTCAACTTGCGGCGACTTCAAGCCAGGTCTCAGGGTATTTGAGGCACTGATGAGAGAGTTCCTCTTCGCTGATGACTGCAGCGCTTGCTGCACACACCCATGAGGACATGCAGTTCATTATGGACAGGTTTCTCAACCTCCTGCAGGCGCTTTGGGACTCACCATCAGCCTCAGCAAGACCGAGTCATGTACCAACCAGGCTAGCTCACAGAACGCCAGTGCTCCCCCCACCTGCAATCAAGATCGATGACACAGAGATCAAGTCAGTCGACAAGTTTTGCTACCTGGGCAGCACCCTATGCAGCAACGGAGCCCTTGATGCAGAAGTGACGCTGCTGCATCGCCAAGGCCAGCTCCGCCTTTGGCAGACTCAACAACAGGCTGTGGAACAACAAAGGCATCAGGCTCAGCACCAAGATGAAAACCTACAGAGCTGTTGTGCTGACCACCTTGTTGTACTGCTGTGAAACATGGACGACGTATCGCCGTCACATTCAACAACTTGAGCAGTTTCACCAGAGATGCCTACGAAAGATCCTCGGCATAAAGTGGCAAGACAGGGTCTCCAACCTCCAGGTCCTAGAGAGGAGCGGCCTGCCCAGCATCGAAAGCCTGCTGATCCAGTGCCAGCTACGCTGGACAGGACACGTTGTCCGCATGACAGACAGCAGGATCCCGAAGATGCTTTTGTATGGCCAGCTGAAGGAAGGCCACCGTGAACTTGGAAGACCCTGCAAGCGCTTCAAGGACACCTTGAAGACAAACCTCAAAGCCTGTGACATAGACATCGCTTCCTGGGAAACTGATGCCCTTGACCGCTGTCGCTGGAGGATGCTGTGCTCTAGTGGCATAAAGACGTTTGAAAACAAGAGAACGCTGGCCATTAAGGAGAAGCGTGAGCGAATGAAGCAGGGCTCAACTTCTGGAGACGTTTTCCCTTGCAACACCTGTGGGAAGTGCTGCGCATCCAGAATCGGCCTCTTCTCCCATATGAGGACACACACCGACAGATAAGCCTGCCTGCCTACTCATCCGTCGGACCGACGGGAGACTCCATCATCACAATGGCCTTTTAATCGTAATGACAATACACATCTTCAAGCCGCTGCTGTGTAGTGTTTCACATCAGTTTGCAGATACAGTACAGAAATATTAGTTGAGAATCCAAGTCTGTTCATACAACTTCATATGACATGTACACACAAGAACTGCAGCAGACGAAATGTGTAAACAAAAATGAACATGCCTTGAAGACAGCACGCTGCCTTTTGGTCACCAACAGTACAGCCACATAAAACAAAACTAGCGAATTGTAACCCCTGATAGGAATGAAAATCTAAGTAAAGCAAAAATAGATAACAATTATGCACCAAACTTACACGTTCACTGCTGCTCTTACTAATACAGAGAAATAACAGACACTGTTTTCTTCCAGTTTCACATGCAAGTAAACTGGTCATTCACTTACTAAAACTTGGGTTAAAACAGAAACTGCAGTAAGGGGTGTACGGTGGTTCCAGCAGGTGACCTGCCCCTGGATAGTGAACCACCTCCACCAGATGTCTCTTATCCTCAGGGTACATGCTGTGACAGACGTCGGCCAGTTCCACGTTCACCACCTGATCATCGTCACTCACCAGCATCAGGACGTGGGCTGAACTCTCCCATACCTGACATACACACACACGTGCTCGTCACCCCCATCCCCCAATCTTGTGTGTGTGTGTGTGTGTGTGTGTGTGTGTGTGTGTGTGTGTGTGTGTGTGTGTGTGTGTCTGTGTCCACTTGCAGACATCTTGCAGTAAACCTTTCCTCATTCAGCAGATAGGAACGGACAGACAGAGACTCACAGGATGAGGTCATCTCTGGTGACATGATAGCAGTGTTTGGTAATGAATCCTTGTTCTCTTTGCTTTGCTTTACTCGGGTCAAACCTGCAAACGAACATCTGAGTGTAATAAGCCGAACTGACGAGGAAAGGAAAAGGCACAAAATTTATGTTTGATTTACTTTACTCGGGCACATTCGCACATGACGATCCACCCTGTCTTTAACACTGTACTATCAGGTCAGAAGAACTGAAGGAATGAATGGAACCTTGTTCCTGAAATCACGTTGTTGTGTTTGCAGCACACAAAGTGAGAGGAGTCATCAAGACAACAGCTGTCTACAGGAGTCTGATCTCTGAACAAGAACTCATTATGTGTCCATCTTTTTGTAGTGCATGTGCACTGGAAAGCAGAGGAGAGACAGGACAAAAGCTCACTTCGCTCCTTTGCAGATAAGTGATCCGTCCTTTCGATGTAAATCATACAGGGTGAAACCCCACGGAGTGTTCACGGTCACTGCTGCCTTCACCACCTGCAAAGTAGTACGGCTGTTCTGTTGAAACATATTCTGGTGATGCCCACCCACACTCATGCAAGCACACATACTTGACCCCCCCCCCACACACACACATACACACACACACACGCTCACTCGCACACATACAAACACGCACACATGCACTCCCATCCCACACACACACACACACTGACACAAACACACACACTGTGCACACACACACACACACACACACACACATACACGGACAAACACACACACACACACACACACACACACACACACACACACATATATATATATATATATATTCTCACAAACAAAAACACAATCAGCACATGCAACTTCTGCAGGCTGAAACATTAAAAATCAATATACTGTATGAAAAGTTATCCAGAAGCACAAACACTATACACACACAAAGACACACACACACACACGCAAATACACGCACACGCATCCACGCACATGCACACACACACACACACACACACACACACACACAGTAATCCTACCTGAGGACATTGCAGAGCAGTCAGCATTGCAAATTCGCCCCCCTTTGAAGAACCTACCACAGCTGTCCCACAATCCTTCACTGCCATGTTCGAAGTGAACCATGACACTGCTTCCTGTTTTCACACACACACACACACACACACGCATAATATATATATATATATATATATATATATATATATATATATATATATATATATATATATTATATATATATATATAATATCCAGAGCATATATACGTGTACATATTAGGGTAGGTATGTTTAACTGCGTACAACATGCAATTGCGAACGGTTTGTGTTCCGCCCCACTTCGAAGCATTCTCACCACGCACATTTCACAATTTAACGTCTGCTTCCACCTCGTTCTGATAACTTAATGAATAATCATCTCCAGGAACCAGGTAAACATCAGCAATTTCCACACATTTTCTTCTCTTCGCAACCCCTGTCGACGAAGTTGATAAACGTGCTATCAAAATCCTGAAATCAAAGGAGGCTTGTAGAAGGACTTGAACACACAACTTAGAATTGCTGATTTCATTACAGATGTTGAATAAATTGTGCATTACCAGTGCTGGGATGATCTAAAAAGCATGTTCATAACAGATCAGAACGACAGTTTTGACAAAAACGAACCTCCAGTGTCGTTTGCAATACGACCATTGGGTATTTTCACATGGGTCTATTTGCGAACTGTGTTGCACAGATACTGAGCCCTCTAAAAAGGGTGTGTTTGTGTGGGTGTGTGGAGTTCGTTCTTTAGTTTAGCGTCTTTTCACTATTAATGATATTAGACGATAAAAAAGAAAAGAAAAAACAAAACAAGAGAAGCAAGGCCTTCGATCTCACTGGTGATACACTTTAAAAAAAAATCTAATCCTTAAAATGTGTTCTGTATTTGTTATTATAAAGCTTCGGGTTAAAAAGAAAAAGAAAAAAAAAGAAAAGAGAAAAAAAAGAAGAAGGAAAAAAAAAGTCAAGCCAGGATTCGACCTCCGCATGTTCGGGTGAGAAGAAACGGCTTACCCATTATACATATCGTGGCTCCTTAACTGACATTCTAAAATTTAATATTTGAACATACTTTTATAGGGCGATAATCGATTGCGGTATTCGCAGTGAGAACGCTGTTTAAATCATATTATTCTGGTGTAATCTTGGGCATTCAAAAACTCTTTAAGGGCAATAAAAAAAATTTTTTAACTCACTCAGTACGGCCAGTCCTCTCTTCTCCTCAACACAGACCCCTTGGATGTCCAGTGGGTGTCTGAATGACCCAACCTTTAGCTTCCGTCGTCAGAATTGTGGTATTCTTTGTCAACATTCACCTCTTCAGTATAAGAGCCTTCCGCTTGCAATATTTTGATGATGGTAATTGGGGTGAAACGCTGTTAACGTTGTCTCTTTCGCCGTTCGTATGGAAAGAGTTAAGGCCGCGGTAAAGGAGACGTGGCTATCGCCGCAATCACACTGTAACATTTAGCCGTTTTCTCTAGATCTAGATAGATGTACAAGTTTAGTTACACCCGCCGGGAATGTAGTACTGACACCGGTCGATTCAATTTCTCTTTTATGTTCATTCTAGTTTTATAGTTTTAAAGTTGATATGAAAATTGTGTATTTTGTTAAACTAATAACAGGTAGAGCAAGTACAAGTACTTCTAAACGTCGTATGAAGTGAAAAGGGACTTTCATTTTGAGAAAAGTCGAAAGACTGGAATTTTTTTCGTTTCATCAATTCAAGGTATTAACTCGCATGGTTTACAATCTTTTAACCTGTGAATTCCCGACTGATTCTGTGGATATTTTTATGGCAGTGTGGGGCATAATCCAGTAAGTGATGAGGCGTTCACAAATCTTTCCTGAATAAATATTTAACGGTCTCCTTCTCCAACTTTCCATCACATGTATCGATGTATTGTCTATTGAATATAGGATTGAACGGGCAGGTCAACAACTTGAAACAAATGGCGTCGATCGCGTTCGCGAAGAATATGAGCACAGCGCTTTGAATGTGTATAAATATGTGTAGCAACTGATTTTTTGCCCATAACCTTCAGGGCTCAGCCAATAGATCTATAAAGTCCCATCGTCGTATTGATTTTAGTATTTTCCCGAAAAAGACCACTTGGGGCGAATGAACATAGTGAAAGCCCTGTACACTGAGAGTAAAACACACAAGCTTTTTATGTATTGAGTATAATTTCAAAATGTAATGTTTAAGATGGAGAAAGATCAGTTTAGGCAATTAAGTCCTCTAGTATTAATTACAGAGTAATTTCCCTCTGTTTACTATGTGCACCAAAACGTTTTGCAAAATAAATATAACTTCCATGCTTAGCAAAGAAGTTCCTGTTTTGAACAAAAAATGATATAATGACTGCTCTTGTTGTTGTGTAAGAATATCAGATCAAAGTGCCAAGTTTAGAAAATTAAAAAATATATAAATATAACAGTAAATGCAGTCTGCAGATAATTTGGCTTCTGTTTTTTTCAATTTTTTGGTACCCATCCCAGAGGTGCAATATTGGTTTAAACAAGATGACTGGAAAGAACTGAATTTTTCCTATTTTTATGTCTAATTTGGTGTCAACTGACAAAGTATTTGCAGAGAAATTGGCAATGTTAAAGTTTACCACGGACACACACACACACACACACACACACACACACACACACACACACACAGAGAGAGAGAGAGAGAGAGAGAGAGAGAGAGAGAGAACCGAACACCGGGTTAAAACATAGACTCACTTTGTTTACACAAGTGAGTCAAAAAGGGCATTTTCAAAAAACATTATAATCGGCACATCTCTATTCTCCAGACAGACCAAACTAGTCGCAACTCGATGACTCTTCTTGTTACTCAGGATAAATCTGCGTTGTTGTTTATTGATTTCACGTATATATTTATATATTTATTTATCTGTTTATCTACCAAGTCATCATGGTATTTTTGGGTACTAAATGAATATAATGATGATGACATTTTGTGGGTCTCTTGATCGATTAATGTTAGGAGTGTTGGTTTAATTTAATGGGTCCAAGAGAAGAGCAAGCAGAACATTACTACCGATTTTACCAGTGTATGGTGGTTTTTAATGGAGGTCAGTGCATGCAGTTGTTTTGGGGTTTTGTTTTTTTGTGCTTTTTTATTCCCTTTCGTCCTTTTAGTTCCACAGATAAAATTGTTCTTATTTCCCTTTGTTCCCCGCAATGTTTTTTCTTTGTTAATTAATTCATTTGCATCCTTTAAAATCATCAGATAATTAACATCGTTGCTGTTTCCCTCTGTTCCCCACAATTTTTATCCTTTGTTAATTCCCTTGCATCCTTTCAGATCCCATATAATAAACATCATCGTTGTCGTATTCCTCCATTCCACACATTTTTCTCCCACCTTTGTTAATTCCCTCGAATCCTTTTAGATCCCCATAAAATGAAAACATCGTTATTGTTTCCCTTTGTTCTCCAGTCGTCACTTGTGTTCAGTCTTTGAAGGACATTTAAAAAAAAAAAAGAAAAAAAAAAGAAAAAAAAAGAAGCTCGCACGTTGCCTCACCTCCTCCCTCTCATCTCCTCAGTCACCAACCAAATCTCCCCCACCCACTGTCCGCAGCATGTGTGTGTGTGTGTGTGGTGTGTGTTGTGTGTGTGAGAGAGAGAGAGAGAGAGAGAGAGAGGAAAGGACATTGTTATTATAATTGGAATGTATGAAGACAACTCATTTTTGTTTTCAGCCAAATATCATGTCAACAGAGAAATTATTTCCAGACTAATTGAATTTGCTCATCATAAACACACACACACACACACACACACACACACACACACACACACACACACACACACACACACACACACACACACATACACACACACACATACACACACACACACACACACAGAGGAGTGGGAAAAAAATTTATGTTTAATGAATGTGTTTAATGTGATAAGTAGTTTTGCATTATGATTATGTATCATTAAAACAAAAAAAAACAAAAACAAAAAAAAAGACAACCAAACTTGAAACAGCAAAACAAATGACAAGTTCCAAATATTGAGTCACTGTTCAAGGAAACATACAAGCAAAAACGAGAATGTCAAGGCAACAATGTCATTCCCCCCTCTGGTCTGCCTTCTTTCTCGGAGAGACATTAACCCAGGTCTGCCGTTCTTTCTCAGAAGAGACATTACCCAGGTCTGCCGTTCTTTCTCGGAAGAGACATTAACCCAGGTCTGCCGTTCTTTCTCGGAAGAGACATTAAACCAGGTCTGCCGTTCTTTCTCAGAGAGACATTAACCCAGGTCTGCCGTTCTTTCTCGGAAGAGACAATTAACCCAGGTCTGCCGTTCTTTCTCGGAAGAGACAATTAACCCAGGTCTGCCGTTCTTTCTCGGAAGAGACATTAACCCAGGTCCCATGCGTAACACACACACTCAGGGCAAGTACAAGAATAATAATAATGGATACTTATATAGCACACTATCCAGAGATCTGCTCTAGGTGCTTTACAAAAATGCTCTGTTGACATAAAACATTACATCCATGTTACATACACACACCAAAATGTGACTACACACACACACACACACACACACACACACACACACACACACACACACACACAACACACACACACACACACGCACGCACGCACACGCACACACACACACTGCATACATACATTTTAACATACATGTGTATCTAACAGCTACCCTAACACATACGCACACATAGGCAGGCACAAACTTACATAAACGCACGCACACACAATACACATTCATATACATGCATGTAGTTATGTACACATACATATGTATACACAGCAAGAGAAGGGTTAATTGTCCCTGGCAACAGTCTGTTTTAAAATCTACTTTAGTAGACAGACAATATATATGTGTGCACACACACACACATATATATATAATATATATATATATATATATATATATATATATATATATGCGTGAATGCGTGTGTGGGATGGAGGTGGGGCTGGGGTGTTAGGGGGTGGGGAGGGTGGGTATGTATGCATAAGTGTTATGTGTGTATATACGTGTATAGGTATGTATATATATATATGTGTATATGTGGGTATGTGTATGATGTATGTTATATATATATATATGAATATATATATATATATATATGTTGTGTGTGTGTGTGTGGTGTGTGTGTGTGTGTGTGTGTGTTGTGTGTGTGTGTGTCAACTGACAAAGTATTTGCAGAGAAAATGTCAATGTTAAAGTTTACCACACACACCACACACACACACACACACACACACACACACACACACACACACACACACACACAGACAACCGAACACCGGGTTAAAACATAGACTCACTTTGTTTACACAAGTGAGTCAAAAAAGTGGGGTGGGGTGGGGAGAGAGGTGTGGGGAGAGGGGAATGAGAAGTCAGGATAATACAGAAAAGGTAGAAAACTACTAAGAAATGCATAATTAACATGAAATTAGCTTTAACAGTAACAATTCAATAATGATGATAATAACTAAAACCATTAACACAATAATGACGTACATTAAAGGAATGTAGAAATAGGGCTATGAAATAATGCATTTGAAAGTTTTACTATCAGAATCTCGTTAGAAATAACCTCCCAAAATCATCTGCAGAATAGTTACTCTCTATGAAATACTTGGGCAAGAAGATACGTAACTGCTGACAGTGAAACAAACTATGATGCAAGCCGTGACAATTGGTTATAACGAATGTGCAATATGTAGGAAGAATAATGTGCAATATGCAGGATGAATGTTCAATGGAATATGTCTAATGCTAACGTCCATATTCTAAATATATTTCTGTTTAATAATTACGATGTAATAATTAATTGCAATGTTTTTAAAAGCGAATATGTGAAATGCTTTTATTTGAGAACATTTGTTTATAACTCTTGTTTAATCAAGTTATCCGCGTGTGTGGGGTGGGGGGCGGGGGGGGGGGGGGTGCGGGTGTGTGCTGATTATCTGGTTGTGGTTTTCTGTAATTCATCTTTATTCTTATCTAATCTATTATAATCAATGTGCAGTATAGTAGGCTATGTTTATAACTATATTCAAATAATGTTTCTTAATTCTTTCTGTTTTTACATTAAGAATACTAGTTATTACCTGCAGTGTGTGGATATATGTATGAAACGATGTATGTGATATTTTTTTTTACGTTTGTATCTTCGTAATATTTGTAGGGGCTGTTGTTGGCTTTTACAGTTATGGTCCCCATGTTGTTTACTTGTCTATGTTGTGATAATGCACCTGACCAAATTTCTCCACTTGGAGATAATAAAGTTATTCTTATCTTATCTTATCTGCTCACCACAAATGCATATTACATTTTTACCATATTTTGTCTTCAGCGCGTCAAGTTTTATACGGAAGAAAGTCGAGGTTATTGATCTTGTATAGCAAGCTGATTAATTTGGTATTTTTTCTTTGATAATATGTTCGGGGAATAAGTGTAAGTGTTTAAATGTGCGTTTGTGTATATGCGTGTATGTGTGATCAAAACGAAAAATACAACAATGTGGTGCGATGTTCCCAAAACGTTATGTCTAATGAGTTCAAGACCTGCTTCTGTTCTAATTGTCTACATGTACCCAAAACCATCATTCGCAATTAGACTTGCCTGTTCGCATTTACCGTCAAGCGCCCCTGCTATTTCAACCGTTGAAGAAACGTCGGGGAAAATAAAGTAGACAAAATGTTCCTGTTGCAAACAATTGGAGAACACATTCAAAAACAGAGGAGCCACATTTGACAATCGTACGACATGTTATCAGTACAATAAACACGTTGAGCTGGGCGCTTCGACTGGATCGTTCGCAGTCAGGCCTATCTACCTTATATACATTCTTTTAAAGCTGTCAACACTTTCATTCCTTGTAGAATATTCAGCCGACACAACGCAGAGAAACAGCTATCCTATGTTTCATCATTCATTCTTAGCAAATACTCGGCATATATAATTAAACACTGCGTTCTCACCTGGAAGTAGTCGAGTGTGACACCCTCAATGGTGGCGGGCAGATCCTCAAACCTGAAGTGAGGCAGCGCCAGTACAGCAAAGCCATGTGATGCCAGCAGACCAGCACGGGTATCCATCAGACCTCCACCGGTGCCGAAGATGTCAATCACACCGGGGTGGGGGCCGTCTCCTGCAGCAGCATCAAATCATTCGCGATGACTTCAAAGGTCAAGAGGACTTTTATTTACTGATGAATGTTCTTCAGTCTGCAGACTTGAGTTTGATCCTCTTATGTGCATCCAGGCGCAGGTTGATTATGTTGCAGTTCAGTTGTTATATGATGTACATGTCACTATGAAGCCTTTGAACTATTGCTGCTGGTGCTGGGTGGTGTGTGATTTGATTCAACATGCAGGATATATCACTTACTGTAACCCCCTTCTTTCCTCTTCTTCTTCCTTAAGGCTACGTTCACACTACGCCCAACCAGCAGCTGACAGCAGCTGGCCGAGAATCGTGTACACGTAATTTTGTGCTTTCCCTTCATGAATGCGAGCGGTAAGTGTCCAGACTGGCGGCCGTCCGTCTCCATACGTTTCCAGCCTTTAAAGCAATCCTCTATATATTATCATTGCCCCATGTAGACAGGTACCAGGTGAGACGGAAGGCTGTTCCAAGGACGGACTCTTCAATTATACTGGTAGCTTGAATCCCAGTAATATTCGTTTTTTTTCCGTTTGGATGGCGCCGTATTATTTCTAGCTAACAGTAACTAGCTCTGTGTGTGTTGCTGTGTGAGGCTGACGGCAACTGGTTCTCAGCGACTGGCCGAGCTCAAGTGTGAACGAGCCTAACTCTGTGAAGTATCGTTGGTCGCCACGAGGAACTGTTCACCAGATTCCTCCAGGTTTGTCAGTTGAGTGTCAAAGCCGGAATATCTGCAAATGGCTTTGGCGTCCATTCTGTAATTGTGTCTGCCCATCCTTTCTTCTGTCTTCCTCTCCATTTCCCTTGCTTAACTTGCTTGACAGTTTCTTGGAGGACTGGTTTAGCAAGGCCATTGCATCTTCTGTATGTGGCAAGTTGGGTTTTTGGCAGCATATATTCATGTTGTGCAGTTTGTTGCTTAATGGTTTGGCACTTTTGGTCATTGGTAATATCAGAGTATCTTGTGCTTGGTATCTTGAGACAATACCTCATTTAAATTGCATTATTCTTTCCAAATCAGCCATGATGGTCCATGACTCACATGCATCAGGAAGAAGGCCATCGATGTCATCTGTGAAGTGAGAGTTCGTGGTGGTTCTTCCTCCAGTGCTGACTGTGTCGACATGATCTTCATGTGCGTCAGTCATGATGCGTTCCAGGAATATGTTGGAAAGTGAAAGATTCAGGATATAGCCCTGACTCCAACCGAAATGTTCTCCAACAGCACCCTTTTTTCAGTACTGTACAGGCTGCATTTTGGTACAGCTGTATGATGAAGATAATAAGTTTTTGCACATTGTGTTCATTGTGGCCTATGGCGCCTCCTGTCCAAACTGTCAATGCCTCCTTGAATTATATGACGACGTGACAGAACTCCCTCATTGTCCCATGTGAATGACCAGTTCTGAGTTTGATTTTCCAGTCAAACTTGGGAGAAAGGGCGAGACTGGGATTCGAACCCAGATCTCATGGACACTGTAGTTACAAGTAAGCGTCTTAACCATTCTACCACCTTCCTCTAACCAGTATCTGCTTACAGCTGTAATCTGTTCAGAATAATTTTGAGCACTAATTTGCTAGTATGGCTGAAAAAAACTGATGGTAGTTCTTGGGGAGGGTAACAAGTAGTGATTGGGTTCATGGTGCAGGCCTTCCACTTCTGTGCTAGATTTGTTGCAGATGGCAAACTGGAGGTCAGGTACTGCCTCTGTATGGGTGTTGTCGATGTCTGCAGCCTTGCCACATTTCAACAACTTCACTGATGCTACAGCTTCACAGAGTAAAATTTAAAGTCATCCTCTACTGATGAATCTTGCACAGCTAGTACACTGGGATGTAAATTGCTGTTTGATGTCGAATTCACGGGCAGTGCTCAGTTTACCTTTCTTGTGATGTCTTTTCCCTGCATGAGACAGTTGCCATATTTGTCCTGAATGGTGCTGACTTTATTTTGTTTCTGTTTGGGCAAGCCTTTTACAGCCATAAAAACTTTGTGTCCTTGCTGTCAAGGATTATCTCAGTGCTGATTCTCTTTCCTGTTTTCAATTTCATTTTGTGATTTTTGACTCATGTTTGTTTCGCACATCTCCAAGATACTGCTTGTAATCCATGGCTTTGATTTCCATCAGCTTATCACAAGGACATCTGTTGCTGTTTGTGTCTTCACTTGGTTGGAATGTTTGTGAGGGCTTCAAAATCTTCAAGCAGCAGTAGTGGGGCAAGCATTCTTCCAATAACTGCTTGGAATTATTCAGTGATGTCGGGATATTTCAGTTTCTCAAGTTTGAATTCGAGTCATCTGTTTTCCCCACTATTGTTGTTCCTCAAATATACTTTAAAGTTAATCATAACAAGGTTGTGATCACTGCCAAGGTCAGCTCCTCGGAATGGTCTTGTTTTCGCTCCACCCATGTCAGACCTGTTACTGTTCTTCAGAAGAACAGTGTCTACTTGGCTTTGATACAGAACTTCTGGAGTGCCATGTCTATCGTCAGTATGCTTCACCCTCACCAAGAGTGTTAGCAAGCACCAAGACATTATTACTGACGAATTCTAGCAGGCACGGTCCTCTATCATTTGTATTATCATTGCAGTAGTGGATCCACAGGAATTCTTCCAGCTTCTGTGGGCATCTTTCCCTTCCTTGGCTTTTCCTGCCTCGGCATCCCAGCCATCTTCAACGATGACGATGTCATCTTTGTCAACGTTCTCAATGACCGTTTGAATTTTGGCTGTAGAATTATTCAGTCTGGTCATAATCTTAATGCGATGTGGGGGTATAAATTTGTATTGCTGTAACGTGAAATGGTTTGGCTCGTAAGGGAATGGTCATGTTCTTCCTGGAAACTGGGCAGCATCCCAGGACTGCATTCTTTATGTTTTTCTTGACCAAAAAAACGCGCTCTATGTGCTTGTTTGTCCCCTTTTCTGTGAAAGCACAGAACGTACTCTTCTGTATGTATTTCTTTGTTCTTCCATTAACTCCACAGAGGACCATGATGTGCCAGGTGTATCTGTCTATCTCATGGGTCAGTTCTTCCATAAATTAGATAAAAACTGACTGTGATCTCACGTGTTCCTACGTGACCTAGTCCACAACTTTTCAGTCAACTGGCATTTACCAAAGCAACACATCAACTAATCTACAATTGATGTTTGAATCTTCTTTGTCAGTGGTCCATTTTGTAACTAACGTGAAGTAGCTGCTTGCTTTAGTATATTTCAAAGAAGGAAAAAGATCTTTAAAGAATAATAAACATGCTGGCACTGAATAATAATGAATCATTACGTCTCAGTTGTTCTTCATAACACAAACAGCCATCAGTTCGTGGGTTTGTCTCTGTCAATCCTGCTCAAAATTTCTGAAGCATTTTATCAATTGAACCTGGATGACACCAGGATATGATGTATTCTACAAATTAATATTTCATGTGTCAGGACTCACCAGGAGGCAAGAACATCACTCCTCGCACACACCCTTCCTTCACAGGTATCCGTCTCACGTCTGCCGACTTCTTCAACCTGGTCACTGTGGTGCTGTACAGAGGTTTCTGGGTCGTCTCATTGACAACCAGGTCCTTCAGAGACCAGTGACCCAGATAGAGGGACAGCGTGTAGAGGACAGGGTCTTCCCCATTCTTCACCACCATACGGACATTCTGTGGGCCAGAGGGGCAGGGACTCAGACTCCAGAACGGTCCCATAGGGTCCACACCTGACACACATGTGGAAGGTTAGGTTGATAAACCTGACTGGGAAAGGTGCATATAATTCGTTGTTTTAACAGACTTTGATATTCTGTGTCCACATATAATGATTCATGTAAAACTACATCCACTGTTGCAGCTCATGTAGACTGATGCATAGCAGTCCATGTCGAAATAATATACCAAGAGTTCGCAAAGGTCACCTTTTTGCGACTGAAAGCCCCCAACTGTTCCACAATACAATAACACGTCAGTGTTACCTGTGACAGAACAGGAAGTAGGAAAAAGGCCTCTTCAACAGGCTGCAACTATCAGCTGGGGCAAAAACAACAACTACTGAGCAGCAACCGATTCTACCTGGAGTGTTGGTGGCTTGAGACCTAAAGGTAAATTTGGATGGGCTGTAAAATAAAAGTGGCTCAGCTAGTGAAGCTGCCGTAATCTCTCTCTCTCTCTCTCTCTCTCTCTCTCTCTCTCTTCTCAAGGCCTGACTAAGCGCGTTGGGTTACGCTGCTGGTCAGGCATCTGCTTGGCAGATGTGGTGTAGAATATATGGATTTGTCCAAATGCAGTGACGCCTCCTTGAGCTACTGAAACTGAACCTGAATCTGTGTGTGTGTGTATGTGTGTGTGTGTGTGTGTGTGTGTGTGTGTGTGTGTGTGTGTGTGTGTGTTTGTGTGTGTGTGTGAACAGCTATGTTCTTAAGGTGTTTGAACCGACTTGATTATCGAATGAAAGCTATTATATCAGAATTTATTGAACCCATCAATGCTCAGACCTCTTACCTACATCAACATTCCAGGGAGAATAATTGTGTGCTGTTTTGTTTTCTTTTCCCGCGGCCTATCTGAGCAAACTAAAAAGAAAACTTTTGGAAGATTTGTAACTTAGTTTTGGTTTACCGAATTACACTAATACCTAGTAAAGCTCTCAAGAGTGTAATAGTTAGAAAACACAATTTTTTTTTCATAAATACGTCATGTTGTGTTAGCTTCATTTGTACCCTGAAATACCTGTGTACGTTCCTCCAACTGAAGCATCTCTGCTCAAGTCAAGGTCACCTTCCTCACTGGACACGTAGTGACCACACGAGGTAAATGTCACAGGTTGTCTGCGCCACTGTGCCTGTGTCGTGGCATACAACGTGACCTTGGCCTTCGTTGGCAGGCCTTGAACTTTGATGTGAACTTTCTGGTCAAAGAGGCTGACCTTGGGTGTGACGTGTATGGGGTCTGGTTGGGAGGACACGTGGAGGTGATGGGTGGGGTGCTGCACGGAAATCCGCTGTAACATGGTACTTTGCTTCCTTGAACACGTCGATGCTGTGAAGAATCAAAGAATCTGTGAGTGAATTGTTAAATTATAATCACATCTTATAAAGTTGAATCTGTGCCAAAAGAATATACCAAACCAAACTAAACAAACAATCAATATATAAGGTAAACAATCTGATGCTAGTGATATTAACAAAGGACATTTCGTTTCATTTCTGCATAGGTCCTGTCAGTTATTGGACTCGTCTCAAAGGCTGATGACGTCATTTGTGTGACATAAGCTTCACAAGCAGTTTTTTTCCCCGTAGATATGTCTTGCATCTTACTTATGCTTACTGCGCATATTTTGTGAATAAACGCATGGAGCTGGAGCTGACGAAAAATCACCCTATGATGATCTGGAGATCTGGACATCAATTCTTCCAATGATATCATGATGCCATTCTTCCTGGCTACCCTTAATAGTGCTAAGCTCTAAAAGATGAAGATTTCAGCGATGAGGCATATTCTCACGTGCATGAAACGATGTCATGTTAAATCTTTTCTTTAAAAACTAGATTAGCTCTTTTTTGTTGTATGCGTTCTGTACAAACTGTCCTTCTTTACAACAGTCTATAATTTCATTGTATGTGTTATGTCCCCTTCTTTTGTTGCCTTTGCTTTACTTTAAAGTGTACTGAGCATGCTCCTAGGGTGGGTTTTCACGCTCAACAAACCACAGATTATTGTTATCATTACCATCATCATTATTATCATCATCATCCTTCTCAGTATTATTATTAGTAGTAGTAGTTGTAGTAGCAGGAGCAGTAGCATACATGTAACATCAACCTCATGGGTAAAGTCAATGCACAAATAAAGAACAAGAGCCATTCATACCATAGAATCGAGTGGTACCACTAAGGAAAGCTGTTAATTTGGCTTTCAGAACGTGGCTGCCAATCTGATGGCCTGCAACAGAGAAAAAGACTCGAGGTTCCTTGCAGGGAAAAAGCATCAATAAAACGCACAAAATCTATTGAAGGAAAGAGACATACAAACATGCACACGTGAGCAATGATGGTGCTGTTTCACTGAAATGAGAGTCAAAGAGACAGACAGGCAGACAGGCAGGCAGACAGAAGCAGAGACAATGAGAGAGCAAGTTGATTGAAATAAAGGCTTTTGGTAATTTAACGCTTTGCTTCCCAATAACAAAGAATAAGTAAAAATAATTGAAACTGAGTAAAATGCTTTGATACCCTATGGATGCCAAATTTAATTTGCGCTTTAATGCACTTCATCATCCGCTCAAACCAAGTTGTCAACGACAATCCACATGACCTGGGGTATGTTCATAATGAGACCCTCGAATAAGGCTCGAACATCTCCTGCACACTGAAATTTTCCCCGTCAACTGCTGCTTCACACCAGGGATTAAAAACCAGTCACAAGGGGCTAAGTCAGGGGAATACGGGGGATGAGTGACCAGCTGTACACCGTTCTCTTTCTGGAAGTCAAGAGTTGCAGGAGCTATGTGAGCTCGGGCATTGTCATTGCCCTCTTGTTCCAATTCTTGGACGTCACACCCACCATGCTTTAAACACCTTTGGAAGGCAGACAGTGACGTACCACTCAGTTTACTGTCGTCCTTTCTTGGAGGGGTACAGTTGCAACATGGTCTAATTTTGCAAAGAGGCATGCAACCATTTTTGTTTTGAATGACTCTTGGAATGGCGGGATTTTGTAGGTGCACTGTCACGTTTCTGTTGTTCTGTCAAGTGGTGGGGTACCCACCAGCATAACACACTGTCCATGCAAAAATTTATCAGTCAGAGACATGTCAATCCTGCTACTGTCAATTGCGGCGCATCAGTTCCATCCGCAAATATCTGTCCATTGACGCAACATCTAGACTTGTCATTTCTCTCATTCTCTCTCGCCTTGACTACTGTAACTCTCTATTGTCTGGTTTGCCTGCTTCATCCATTCAATCCCTTCAGTGCATACTAAACTCTGCTGCCTAACTCGCCCTCAGAAAGAAAAGATCTGAGCACATCACTCCTCCTTTGCAACATCTCTACTGGCTCCCTGTCTCACACAGAATATAAAAATTATTACAAGATCAGCACTATGTTATAAATGTATTCACAAATCAGCCCCTTCCTATCTCTGTGGCTGCCTTCACCTCTACACTCCATCTCGCTCACTACGATCAGCTTCAGATCCACTCTGTTTACGCATACCCAGATTCAAGCTCTCGACTGTTGGCCGCCGTTCTTTCTCTGTCTCTGGACCTTGCAACTGGAATGAACTTCCTCTTTCGCTTCGTCAAGTCTCCACACTCAGCTCTTTCAAGTCTGGCCTTAAAACCCACCTCTTCTCAAAATAGCCTCCCTTCCCTGCCTCTTCCTTGTCTTCAGTTTCTCCAGTTTTAGAGTTATGCATGCGTGTGAATGACTGGTGCGAAAGCGCTTTGATTTGTCTCTGCACAAGATTCAGTGCTATATAAATACCATTATTATTATTATTATGGTAAATGTACTACTGACCAGAGAAAGAGAGAGAGGAACAAGACATACACACAGAGACAGTGAGAGAGAGTGAGTAATTACCCATATTCAGCAAAGTTTCAGCTCAGTTCCTGTCAGCTCACCTGAATCCCAGTGCACACCTTTCGTTCCACTGTCTCACTGGAAGGTGCCGTGTGTTGCAGATTCCTTAAATACAGCTGTGACGTCAAAAGGGAGAGTGAAACTCTGCCCGCTGGTTGCGCGCGCAGTCGTGTCACCTGTTTCCGCTTGAACCAGACAGAGGTGGCGCGCATTGCTGACGTGGATGATGGGACGATGTGGTGACTCAGGCCGCACGATAGGCGAGCAGCTGACTCCAGTCTATCCCAGACCATAGACATGCGTCTATTATCACACACCTGTGAGTCATCACAGATCCAGATCACAGGTGTTATGTCTGACACTGCAGGCCTGGCTTGTATTTGTATTTCTTTTTATTATCACAGATTTCTCTGAGTGCAATTTAGGCTGCTATACTACAGCGCCACCCCCCCCTTTTTTTTTTTTTTTTTCGTGCAGTTTTATTTGTAATTCCTATGGAAGTGGGTTTTTCTTCATAATTTTGCCAGGAACAACCTTTTTGTTGCCGTGGGTTCATTTATGTGCACTAAGTGAACTCGGTTTATCGTCTCAGTGTTACTCACGTCTCTCATCTAATAAAAAATAAAAAGAAGAACAAAAAACAACAAACAAATCACAAAAAAAAGAAGAAGAGAAACAACTCGACTTCATGAACGCGGTGTTGCAGAATCGGTTTGGCGTTGGGCATCATCGAGGCCCCGTTTCGGAATGGTGTGGTTTCCTTGGGAGAGGCACTTTACCCTGATTGTCCTCACTCCACCCAGGTGTGAATGGGGACCTGACTTTGGCTGGGGAAGGTCACGACGGAGGAAGGAGAGAGCTACGCCTTCCTGTGCCGAGCCCGAGTCACAGGAGGCGTGAATTCACTGCCCTGATGGACGTTAACGATGATGGAGTCTTTTTTTATCTTAGCTTCTTAAAGTAGAACACATTTCTACTTACATTGTAAAACTTGCTGAAATTCATATTTTGTGAAGTGTACGAACATACTCACACTACTGCTACTGCTACTACTACTCATAATGGATACTTGAGAGAGAGAGAGAGAGAGAGAGAGAGAGAGAGAGAGAGAGAGAGAGAGATTCCAGATGGTTTAATGTTCATAAGTCATCAGGCTCCTAACATAGTCAACAATAACAGACAGTATTCTAGTACATTACAATTTTCCTTGGACTCTGATTACACAATCCTACAATTTACTTAGCTGACATGTGGATAAGTCACACACACACACACACACACACACACACACACACACCGCGCACGCGCGTGCAATGCATCCTTCATTTGAATTGAGTTGTGGCCTGCGGCTCACACCTGCACTGCATTGTATGGATATTCGTCCAGAACAGGGACAGCAAATAATCATTTGCTTAGCTCTATCAATATGTCACGCTTATTCTCAGCGTAAAATACAAAATGGGCTAGATTATGCATTGACATTACATCAGGGCATTGCATTAAATCACTGAATTGCTCTTCATTAATTGTGTTTGATCCAAAATAATGATACCGTAATTCTTTGTAGCATGGACAAATACAAATAAAATTTACTTCATTTTCTATTTGATCTTTGCAAAAACTACATAAAACCCTTTGTGTATTGTCTTGAACAAATCGAAAAGCGTTTGCGTTGAGAGGAAGAACACCCATTCTGAGTTTTGCGATCATATCTCTAAAACGTTTTATTCTAATATTATCTGTGTAAGGTTCGGGGAAAAAATTTGACTTGAAAGTTGAATACAGTGAAAATCTCTCGCTGGTGTTAATTTCTGTTGTCCAGTCGTCAATAAAGTTTGCAACGAGTCGATCTCTTAATAGCGAGAGGAAAGATCGTTCATTCCCAACACCTTTGTTCAGCCAAACAAAAGCAAAACCACATTTCTGGAGTATGTCTCTGAGTTTCGATGCCCAACACAATTTTCCGTTTTCCTCCATATTAACTTGCATTAGATAAGCTTGTTTGGGCAGTCTGCTAATATTCATATGCAATAATTTTAACCAGTACTTTACTGCTCTCATGCATGAATTTACGTGTAACGGATATCTCCCCAGCTCCCCATATACACATTTGTTTGGTGTGTCTTGGCTGAAACATTTAAGAATCTTTTGCATGCCTAGGTGTGCACCTTTTCAATTGAGTCTATTTCCTCTAGACCCCACATTTCTGACCCATATAATAAAATCGGCTGAACCTGGGCATAAAAAATTTTGAAAACTTGCTGATATTCATATTTTGTGAAGTGTACGAACACACTCATACTACTGCTACTACTACTACTCATAATGGATACTAGAGAGAGAGAGAGAGAGAGAGAGAGAGAGAGAGTTTGCATGGCTTATAACTGAATGTCATTGGAAATGGATGGGAAGTCTATGCATGGACGTTTTCAAAAAGATGTTTTCAGATCTGTTCTAAAAGATTAAAATGAGGACGAGTGGCGAAGACAGTGAGCTAAACTATTCCAGACAGATGGAGCTGAATGAGAAAAGGAAGAATCACCGAAGGATCGGGTTATAACGCGGGGAGCGAGTAGCCACCGTAAATCAGAAGATGATCTGAGTTGTCGTGGGGGTGTGTAGGTTTGAATGACTTCTCTCATATACTGAGGGACAGCACCCGAAATAGAGTTGAAGGTCAGAGTTGCGACTTTGCACTGAATGCGGGCAGAAATTGATAACCAGTGAAGAGAATGCAGAAGATGAAGGATATTGTCAGTCTTTTTGGTTCTTTTGATTAACCTTGCTGCTGCATTTTGAACTTTCTGGGAGTTTTTGTATTAAGTACAGGAGTTTGTGTGGCTTGAGTAGTAAGGAGATATCGGATGGGACTGATCTTTCTAATTTGAAAGAATGCAACCTTGCAGAGATTATCTACGTGTTTCGTCATTGAAAGGTTTGAATCAAACATCACACCCATATCTTTCACTGAAGATATAAAGTCCACATCTGAATCTCCAGTTTTAAAAGAGGAAGGTAAAGAGTTGTTTATGGACAGTCATGAAATACAGTAAACAGTGTGACAGTATTTCATGCAACAGACACAGACCAACAGATTATGCACTGAAACTTCAACACGTTGTGACATACAGTTTAAAGTCACTGAACTGACAGGGGTTGTCCTTATTTTTCTTGGATACTGGTAAAAATCAGGATACACAGAGCAATATATGCGATGCAAATTAAACGATATATGCATATATCTATATACCTCTCTATTACACACACACGCACGCACACACACACACACACACACACACACACACACACACACACACGCACGCACGCACACACACACACACACACACACACACACACACACACACACACACACATCTCGTTTTTTGACCTGAGTAGTGTTCCAAAATCAATTCTTATGTAGTCATTAAGAAATGTTTCTCTGATATCCCTATACAATGTACACTCAAATAGTACATGCTTTTTCAGTTTCAATAGAAGATTTACAGCATAAACACATCTTTTTATCTGTTGAATCACTGTATCGGTGTAAGTTATTATTAACTGGTAATACATTCAGTCTCAGTTGTGTGATTGCTACTCTGTAACAGTACACGTCAATACTTCAGATGTATGCTTCTTTTTCAAAAATAGTGTTAAACGATGTGTAGCTCATATATCTGTCACTGTCTCTCAAGGATCCAGTCCATTCTTGTATGTACATATCAATAAGCCTTTGCTTCAAAGCACTAAGAGAGATCTTTATATTACGAACACCTTGCTGAAGCCAAACAATATTAAAACCTGTTTCACAGAGAATCTTCCTAGCATGCGTTACCCAGCAGTGTTTCCTGGACATGTCTAAAGTCATTAACATATGATAAGCTTGATATGGTAATCGATGAGGCTCCATGGAAATCCATTTTAACCAGTATCTTATGCAGCTTATATAAGAATTTATAAAAAGTGTATATCAACCTAATTCACCATACACCATTTTGTTAGGCGTTTTAAGGGGTACTCCTAAAAGTCGTTTACAAGCCATCAGGTGTACTTTCTCAATATGATCTAATCTATGCAATCCCCAGATTTCTGACGAATATAAGAGAATGGGCAATATTTTGGCATCAAAAATTTTAAAGAACACGTCATATGTCATTTCTTTGTATTTCTGAAACACATTACAAAAGAGAATTACAGCTTTTTAACCTTATTTACAAAACGTTGAGTACCTAGTTTTGGACTAATTTTTGTTGTGAATGTATAGCCAAGGTAGCAATAACTGTTAACAACTTCTAAAGCAACTCCATCAAAATACCATTGTTTATTTCGAGCCAATCGTCCTCCTTTTCGAAAAAAACATAATCTTTGTTTTCTCTATATTTACATTTAATTTCATCTTATCACAGCACATCTTTAGAATATTTAACTGATTTTGTAATCCAGTGGGTGTTGTAGACAGCAAAGCAACATCGTCTGCAAAGAGCAAAATAAATAATTCTATGAGACCTGGAAGTAACTGGACTCCGTGTCTTCCTTTTTCTGAAACATGATCAGCCAACTGATTTATAAATAACGAGAACAGAGTAGGACTTAGAACACATCCCTGGCGGACGCCTACCAGACAATCAAGAAAGTTCGACTGTTGACAGTTAGTTCTAATACAGGAGATAACTGAATTATACATTGCTTTTAAAGATCTAAAACAGTTTCCTGTAATACCATCATTTTGTCAACATTCAAGTAATTTGTCATGCTTCACTGAGTCAAACGCTTTCTTGACGTCAACGAAAGCCACGTACATTTTCCGACCGTTTTTTGTCATACATTTTTGTATAATAGCATGTAAGGTAAATATGTGGTCAACAGTGGAATGATTACGACGGAAGCCAGCCTGACTTTCTGATATCATGTTGTCATCAAGTCACTTATATAATCTTGTGTTTAGCACGGTGTTGTAACATTTGGAAACTATACTTAACAATAAAATTCCTCTATAATTGTCTGGATCATTGGCGTCACCTTTTTTATGCATAGGTACGATAATTGCTTTTGCCCAATCTGACGGATACAAACCCTTGTAAAAAATTACATTAAACAATTCGGTGAAAAACGGTATGACATAAACTTCTCCAGCTTTTAGCATTTCTGCTCAGATTTCATCAATTCCGCTTGCTTTCCCTTTACGTAAGGCTCTAATGGCGCTCGTGATTTCTTCCTCACTAATCCGTTTGTTCAGATCAATATTTTCTCCACCTTGAGTTTCTTCATCATTAATAATGTCTTCTATTTCTTCTCCATTTTCTACATTTCCTAAAACTCGTTTAAAATGTTCAAACCACTCATCCGTGCTTATATCATTATCATTGATCCCACTGTGATTGCTATATCCCAAGTTCCGCATTTCATTCCAGAATTTTGAAGGCTCCGATAAGTTTCAGTTTCAGTTTCAGTAGCTCAAGGAGGCGTCACTGCGTTCGGATAAATCCATATACGCTACACCACATCCGCCAAGCAGATGCCTGACCAGCAGCGTAAGCCAACGCGCTTAGTCAGGCCTTGAGAAAAAAAACACTAAATAAAATAAAATAAAATAAAATAAAAAGAAATAAGTAAATAAATAATAGATAAATACATAAAAAGAACTACTACTACTACTACTACTAATAATAATAATATTTATAAGGCGCAAAAACTTAATGAAGTCAACTATAAGCATACAAAAATAAAAATAAATAGATAGATAAATAAATAAATAATAAATAAATAAGTAAAATGAAATAGAATAGAATTAATAAATAAAATAAAAAAGACAACAATGATGATAAATAAGCAAATAAATGTAAAACATGCAGACACATTCACACATACATGCATAGCAGATATGCACTAAACATGCAGTTTCACAGATGTAAAAGCACAATCAAATACACATAAACGTACATAAACAATAACAACAACAACAACAAAAAAAGCAAGAAAAACACATGCAGACCTTTGCTGAAAAAAACAACAACAAAAATACACCTCACCTCCACACACACACACACACCAACCCCCCCCCCCCCCCCCCCCCCCCCACACACACACACACACACACACACATTCAGTCCTTTGCTGATACGTGCAGTTCAGATTTGCGTGAAACGCGAGAATATCGGTCGACCACGCGAACTTCTCAGGTGAGCAGATATCTGTACCGACATTTTCCCCCAAAGTAATAATGCTTAACAGTAGCTGGGGAATTTTCTCTGGACCAGATATTTCGTTGTGTGTCTTGAGGCTGTCATGTATGCGGATTTTCTCTTGTGAATGTGTTCCGAGATTTTTGTTTCAAGGTAAGACATTGTAGTTTTGTTGTATACACTAACACGGTCACTCTGGGTCAGTCCAGTTTTAGCATCCTGAATTATTGCACCTGTTTTACCAGCAATTGTTGTGCATGTATGAAACGATATTACCAATTGTAGATGTTGTAACCCATTTTCAGTGGATTTCGACTCTTATTTTGTACGGTATTTTACTTAATTCTGATGTGGATTCAGTCACTAAACTAATGTGCCACCATCTTGATGTTTCGTTTTTCGTCCCGCAAAACCATGGAAATGCAGCTAATATGTTCAATGGTTTAGGTTGCGAAAATTGGACATTGCCGTATCCCTGGTTCCAATCAATCCGATTTAGGCAATCTCTCGAATCAGCACCACATCGGAAGGCACGTCGCGAAGAATGTTTTCAAAAAGATGTTATGCAGGGGGTTTTGCTGGTAATTTTATATGATTTCTTGAGACAGATCTTTTCTGTCTTGTCTGTTCTTTGAACCACATAGATTCGTGGGCAGCGTTTGACTCTGTCACCCCTTGATTGATTGGAATGAACTTGATCGAGTCTGTTGCTGCAGACAGTGGGTGACTCCAGTAAGAGTGGGGGTGACAGGTTGAGTTGGGCTGTATTTTCTGTCCCTGTGTGCCCACTGAGTGCAGAGATGTCACCCCTTTCATTGATTGGACTGAACTTTTTGTCCACAGGCGGGAGTTTAAAACTTGGAGCTGGGCCAGTGACCGGCTGTTTTGGCGGGAAGGCGGAGACACGACTGTCTCTGTAGCGGACTGTGGTGGTCCGCTTTAAGCCTTCCTGCCCAACATGGATATCCCGGTGAGTACCCAGCACTTGTTTGTGTCAGCTGTCTCCTTCAATGGGTGGTAGAATTTTATCCAGGGGAGATCTCCTTATCCCGGCTATTTGCCTGTATCGCAACAAATAAATACATAACAAATGAATAAAAACTCAAAGGAATCGGTCACGGAGTCATGGGTGAGTTCGGACGATCATTGGAATGAGTTCAGATGCCTGTGATCAGGTGGAAAATTTCATTTAACGCCATCAGAAAACAAGGATAAGAATGCTTTGGCGAAACAAAATACACGGCTTTTTCCACCGTCAATTATCCGAACAAACTTTACGTCGAAACTTAAGAAAAAAAATAAAGAAAAAAGATTATACAAAATAATTTTTGTTCATTTTTTTTCAAACTTTTTATTTTTAAATGAACTTTTCAAATGTGCATTCGTACTACTAGCACACGACTCAGCTAGAAGCTGAAGTTGGCATTGAAAGAACCAGAGGTCTAGCCTATTTGCAGCAAGTTACTACTGCTGTATTACTAGACTAAATAAACTGCAAGCTTGCATGATTTGCATCATAGTTGCAGTTACCTGTTTTTATAGTCATTTAGCTGGCGTATTCCTGTATCCACAAAACCCCACATTGGGTAGAAGAATCAAATTCGGTTGAAATACATGGATTTAAAAAAAAAATTTATTATTATTGACTTCATACACGAAGATGACAAAAGCAGGGAAGGAGATCTTGCCGAGCCTCAAATACATGCACAACACGTACTGAGGTTCATTTTTTAAAGGAGGACTTTGCATGGAAGTTGATGTATTTCTCTCAAATTAGGTACACTAAGAATGAAAACGTTGTTACCTTTAACAGTGTTACTGGGTCACTCCCTGATTGAATAGAAGGGATTTTTGAATAATTGATAAAAACAACAACAAAACCCACACCATACAAACAAAAAATCAAATATTCAACCGATTCGACTCCGTTTCAGCACGTGGAGTGTGTATACATTTGACACAGCATGCTGATTTTAGTTACACAAAACATTTCACCAGTGAACTTCTCGACATTCAGAACATGTTGCGTGCACGAGACTGCGCAACAGTCGTTTCGACAATTTGTCCTCTGATCAAACGTTTTTCATCATGCACACACAACAGAGGTAGTGATGAAGGTTTGGGATATCCCGCAGACAGTTGCAATAGATAAGGAATCTTTCGGAAAATGAATCTCAAACACATGCACAACTTTCAAAGAGTGCCTGGAGCACACAGGGTTTTCTGAAAGGTCGAGTTTTCTTTCTCCTGCCCCGCCCTTCAGTCCACCGCGCTGTCCTCAGTGCTGATTGCACTATCAACTGTTGAAACGATTATTACTGTGTTCAACAACAAAAAAGCGTTCTGTCTGTTTCGTCAAATGTGGAAGGGTTGGATAAAGAAAACACGTCCTTATGCAATGTTGGCAATGACAGGCAAATCTAACGAAGGTACCCCAATGCCCAGTGCGCCTAGGTTTTCAGTGTTGATTGTTTCTGAAGCTTTGGACCCTTAACGAAGCCGCGTTAGCTCGTTCGGTTTATTTTATTTTATTTTTTTTATTATTACAACAACAAAATTACCAGACTGTACATCTCCAACTTCGTTCTCGTCCAAAGAGTGATCAGTGAAGCCGATTGGCGACCAGGCAAAGGGGGCTGTAGTTAACGTTTGCCTGTCATGGTGTGAATGCACGTGGAAATGAAACAGGGTCCTGGGTGTTGCTGCCGGAGGTCACTGGTGTGGACTTCAAGGTAGGTACTTCGATGGGTGCTCTTATTTGTATTTGTATTTCTTTTTATCACAACAGATTTCTGTGTGTGAAATTCGGGCTGCTCTCTCGAGTGAGAGCGCGTCGCTACACTGCAGCGCCACTCTTTTTCTTTATTTTTTTTATTAATATATATTTTTTTCTGCGTGCATTTTTTTTCCTTTCGAAGTGGATTTTTCTACAGAAATTTGTCAGGAACAACCCTTTTGTTGACGTGGGTTCTTTTACGTGCGCTAAGTGCATGTTGTACACGGGACCTCCGTTTATCGTCTCATCCAAATGATTAGCGTCCAGACCACCACTCAAGGTCTAGTGGAGGTGGAGAAAGTATGGGCGGCTAAGCCGTGATTCGAACCAGCGCGCACAGATTCTCTCGCTTCCAAGGCGGACGCGTTACCTCTAGGCCATCACTCCACTTTATTATGGTGAGTATACCTACATTGCTGAGTCTTGCGCTGTCAGAAGTGTGATGCGGATTTTGTTTTCCACAATATTCATTTATTGTACGGAAAATTACCAGACTTTTTTTTTGTAGCAGGGATATTAACAACTGCAGCAGCCGAGTTAAGCCAGTATTATTTATTGTGAGGACAGTTAAACTTTCAAAGTGTCATAGCAGGGTTATTACCAACTGCAGCAGCCGAGTTAAGCTTTTGTGGTGAGGCGATCGAAGGATTAAGACTTTACGGAAAATATCTACTTGGAAGAGACGAAGTATTAAGACCGGACTAGAAGTTTGCTTTCTGGATCACCAGGGTTAAAAGCTAGCTTCATATCGCAAAACATCAACGCAGTGACATAGATCGTGTTCCTGTGGAAGGTGATCTCTTCCAGATGGTGTGAAATGGGGAAGGGTGCATCACCAGATGGAGACAGCGATGAAAACGATTAACTAATTGTAGGCAGAATGACACCAGGAGCACGGCAAAAGTGCCATGACACTCCCAACTCCCACCCCCATCTCCCTTCTCATCGCTCCCCCTTTCCCCCTCTCACCCCTGTCTCTCCTGCTCTCCTCTGTCACTCTGGAGCAGAGGGGAATCTGAATGTTGGCGGTGGGGGCCATGGAGGCAAGTCGCGTTCTTTGTCGCGTTCTTTGTCGACCTTCATTTCCCGAGTTTTCTTTCTCACGTTTTTGTCGTTTTCCGAATTTTCTTTGTGGCGCTTTTGGTAAATTCCCGAGTTTTCATTGTAGTGCTTTGGTCATTTCCCGAGTTTTCTTTGTAGCGCTTTAGTCATTCCCGGAGTTTTCATTGTCGTGATTTCGGTTATTTCCGGAGTTTTGTCGCGAATCAGTCAATTCCCGAGTTTACTCATCGCGCTTTAGTCATTTCCCGAGTTTTCTTTGTAGCGCTTTAGTCATTTCCCAAGTTTTCATTGTCGTGATTTCGGTTATTTCCAGAGTTTTGTCGCGAATCGGTCAATTCCCGAGTTTTCTCGTCGCGCTTTAGTCATTTCCCGAGTTTTCTTTGTAGCACTTTAGTCATTTCCCGAGTTTTCTCGTCGCGCTTTAGTCATTTCCCGAGTTTTCTTTGTAGCGCTTTAGTCATTTCCCGAGTTTTCTCGTCACGCTTTAGTCATTTCTCGAGTTTTCTTTGTAGCGCTTTAGTCATTTCGCGAGTTTTCATTGTCGTGATTTCGGTTATTTCCGAAGTTTTGTCGCGAATCGGTCAATTCCCGAGTTTTCTCGTCGCGCTTCAGTTATTTCCGAGTTTTCTTTGTAGCGCTTTAGTCGTTTCCCGAGTTTTCTTTGTAGCGCTTTAGTCATTTCGCGAGTTTTCATTGTCGTGATTTCTGTTATTTCTGGAGTTTTGTCGCGAATCGGTCAATTCCCGAGTTTTCTCGTCGCACTTTAGTCATTTCCCCAGTTTTCTTTGTAGCGCTTTAGTCATTTCCCGAGTTTTCTTTGTAGCACTTTAGTCATTTCCCGGGTTTTCTCGTCACGCTTTAGTCATTTCTCGAGTTTTCTTTGTAGCGCTTTAGTCATTTCCTGAGTTTTCTCGTCACGCTTTAGTCATTTCTCGAGTTTTCTTTGTAGCGCTTTAGTCATTTCCCGAGTTTTCATTGTCGTGATTTCGGTTATTTCCGGAGTTTTGTCGCGAATCGGTCAATTCCCGAGTTTTCTCTTCACACTTTAGTCATTTCCCGAGTTTTCTTTGTAGCGCTTTAGTCATTTCCCGAGTTTTCATTGTCGTGATTTCGGTTATTTCCGGAGTTTTGTCATGAATCGGTCAATTCCCGAGTTTTCTCTTCGCACTTTAGTCATTTCCCGAGTTTTCTTTGTAGCGCTTTAGTCATTTCCCGAGTTTTCTCGTCGCGCTTTAGTCATTTCCCGAGTTTTCATTGTCGTGATTTCGGTTAATTCCAGAGTTTTGTCGCGAATCGGTCAATTCCCGAGTTTTCTCGTCGTGCTGTCGTGATTTCGGTTATTTCCGGAGTTTTGTCGCGAATCAGTCAATTCCCGAGTTTTCTCGTTGCGCTTTAGTCATTTTCCGAGTTTTCTTTGTAGCGCTTTAGTCATTTCCCGAGTTTTCATTGTCGTGATTTCGGTTAATTCCAGAGTTTTGTCGCGAATCGGTCAATTCCCGAGTTTTCTCGTCGTGCTGTCGTGATTTCGGTTATTTCCGGAGTTTTGTCGCGAATCAGTCAATTCCCGAGTTTTCTCGTTGCGCTTTAGTCATTTTCCGAGTTTTCTTTGTAGCGCTTTAGTCATTTCCCGAGTTTTCTCGTCACGCTTTAGTCATTTCTCGAGTTTTCTTTGTAGCGCTTTATTCATTTCCCGAGTTTTCATTGTCGTGATTTCGGTTATTTCCGAAGTTTTGTCGCGAATCGGTCAATTCCCGAGTTTTCTCGTCGCACTTTAGTCATTTCCCGAGTTTTCTTTGTAGCGCTTTAGTCATTTCCCGAGTTTTCATTGTCGTGATTTCGGTTATTTCCGGAGTTTTGTCGCGAATCGGTCAATTCCCGAGTTTACTCGTCGCACTTTAGTCATTTCCCGAGTTTTCTTTGTAGCGCTTTAGTCATTTCCCGAGTTTTCATTGTCGTGATTCGGTCATTTCCTGAGTTCATTGCAGCACTTTAGACATTTCCCGAGTTTCTTTTGTCGCTCTTTTGGTCATTTCCCTAGTTTTGTTTCGATTTGGGTCATTTTACAATATTTCATTGTTACAATGCCAGTCTTTTAGCTTACCCGGTCCCCGTCGGTTCTGAAATGTCCTTTATTATTATTACTTTTATTAATACTATTATTGTGTTGTGCTGTATTGTGTTGTTGCCTTTGGTCACATTTTTCTCTCTGTGGAATTCCAGTTGCTTTCCCTGGGGAAAGTGCATCGCCACAGTGTAGCGACACCCGTGTATTAACATTTTGTCGCCGTGGGTTCTTAAAACTTGCGCTGCACAAGGGACCACCGTTCATCACCTCATCTTTGTGACTAGTGCCCAGCCCACTGCTCAAGGTCGAGTGGAGGGGTATAAAAAAAAAATTCTGGTGAGCATATTGCATGTTGTCAAAACAGTTCTCTCTTTTGAAGTGGGTCTGCTCTCCACAGGGAGAGCACGTAAAAATGGTTCTCTCTTCGAAACAAAAGAGATTCATGGTCTTTTCCGACTCCTTGTCAGCCCTGGAGGCAATCGCCTGCAGGAATATCACTCATCCCAAACTGCTGGAATTTTATGAAGATTTTACTCTCACAACGAAGAAAGGATACGAGGTTGTGTTGGCCTGGGTTCCCGGACATGTTGGCATTCGTGGTAACGAAAGGGCGGACCTGCTAGCCAGGAACGCTGTAAAGAAAGAATTGTCCAGATCCTTGGTACCCTATACAGACATGAAGTGGAAGGTAAACACTTATGTTAAGGATCTTTGGCAAGAGGAGTGGAACACCCAGACGGACAACAAGCTCTTCCAGATCCATCCAGACCTAACAGAGACCCTCCCTTCGGGGGTGAAGAACAGAAAGGAGGAGTCTGTGCTGTGCAGACTGCGTACGGGGCACACTTTTTTTTACTCATTCTTACTTGTTGAAGGGGGAAGAGGCCCCTCGATGCATTCCCTGTGACAAGCCTCTCACTGTGAAACACATGCCCCTTGATTGTTGGGATCTGCATGACGTTAGACGCAGACATTACACGGCGGTTTCTTTGAAGACTTTGTTTCGTGATGTCCCTCCGTGTTCGCTGATGGACTTCTCAAAAGAAGTGAACATTTTAAACCAGATTTGAAGGTTTTAAACTATGAAAGTTTTTTTTTTTTAAACTTTGGAGTGGACAGTTTTTGTTGTTTTTTTTTTTGTTTTTTGTTTTTTTATCCTTGTAGTAGTTATTGACGCGGCGATAGCCTTGAGATGGCCTTAGTGGTTGGCGAGGCTCTAAGCACCATAATTTCATTTCATTTCATTTCTAATGACGACAAAAAGTAATCTACTGTGCTGGAACCTGAAACACCTATGTATGTACACCTGTCATCAAAATGATTATCATACAGACCATTCAGGATCAGGCAGTCAAACATACTGCAAAATTCAAGGAGTTGGTCACCAGAATGATTCGTGTGTTCATCCTGGGAAATTCTTGGGAAAGGGGACTCACCCATACAATGAAAAACACCAACATCGAAATTCTCAATACACTGGATATTTCTCGTCGTGGTTCTTGCGTTTAGGTCCCCAGAAATGAGCAAATGGAATTTATGCTGATTACTTAAGTTAATAATACATTGCTCTAGTCGTTCAATGCCATATCCTTCCTGGTCATTTTAATAATAATAATAAATACTAATAATGGTATTTATATAGCGCTGGATCTTGTGCAGAGACAAATCAAAGCGCTTTCGCACCAGTCATTCACACGCATGCATAACTAATACTGTAGAAACTAAAGACAAGGAAGGGCAGGCAAGGGAGGCTATTTTGGGAAGAGGTGGGTTTTAAGGCCAGATTTGAAAGAGCTGAGTGTGGAGACTTGACGAAGTGAAAAAGGAAGTTCATTCCAATCACAAGGTCCAGAAACAGAAAGAATGGCAGCCAACAGTCGAGTGTTTGAATCTGGGTATGCGTAAACAGAGTGGATCCGAAGCTGATCGTAGTGAGCGAGATGGAGTGTAGAGGTGAAGGCAGCTGCAGAGATAGGAAGGGGCAGTTTTGTGAATGCATCTATAACATAGAGTGCTGATCTTGTACTTTATTCGGTGTGAGACAGGGAGCCAGTGGAGATGTTGCAAAAGAGGAGTGATGTCCTCAGATCTTTTCTTTCTGAGGACGAGTCGGGCAGCAGAGTTTTGTATGTGCTGAAGGGACTGAATGGATGAAGCAGGCAGACCAGACAATAGAGAGTTACAGTAGTCAAGGTGAGAGAGAATGAGAGAAACGACAAGTCTAGATGTTGCGTCAGTGGACATATATTTTCGGACGGCACTGATGCGTCGCAGTTGACAATAGGAGGACTGACATGTCTGACTGATAAATTTTTGCATGGACATTGTATTGTCAAGGACAACACCGAGGTTCCTGCCTGACGTGGAAAGAGGGATGGATGTACTGCCAAGTTTAATTGTGTCAATTGTGATGGAAGACAGTTTTTGTTTAGTTCCTATGATCATTGCTTCAGTTTTGTCCGCGTTCAATTGTAACTTATTTCGAGACATCCAGTTTTGAATGTCTAGGAAGCAGTTGGATGTTTCTTGCAAGAGCGACAATTTTTCAGGGGTATCGTTCTTCTGGAGTTGAGTGTCATCAGCATAAGAATGACTGATATTATGGCGGTTGATAATTTCAGCGAGAGGAGCAGTGTACAGTGTGAAGAGCACTGGGCCTAAAACAGATCCCTGTGGGACTCCATGTTCGATTTTAACGGGTTCAGATTGGAAATGATCAACAATGACAGACTGGAATCGATCAGTGAGATAAGATTTGAACCAGTTTAGAACAGTGCCGTTGATACCAAATGTAAAATGAAGACGGGAAAGAAGGATTGAATGGTCTATCTATCAAAGGCGGCTGACAAGTCGAGAAGAGTGAGAAGGGAAATTTTTCCTGAGTCAAACGCTATCAGTAGATTCTTCAGAATGTGGAGGAGAGTGGTTTCGGTGCTATGGTCAGCGCGATAGGCAGACTGAAATGGGTGGATGAGATTGTTGAAACAAAGGTGGTTGTTAAGCTGCTTGAGGACAGCTTTTTCAAGGAGTTTGGACATGAATGGAAGATTAGAAACTGGTCGATAGTTTTTCAAAATGTTTGCGACAAGGTTGGGTTTCTTCAGAAGAAGCCGGACGATTGCAGTTTTGAAAGTGGATGGAAACGTTCCAGTGAGAAGGGATGAGTTGACAATATTAGTGATTGTGGGGAGAAGATGTGAGACACATTGGGAAAAGATCGAGGCTGGTATAGGATCGAGCTCACAGGATTTTACTGTCATTCCTTTTAGGATTTCATGAACTTCTGTTTCAGTCAATGGATTAAAGGAATGGAGAGGAGTGCCGCTGAATTGAGGATCAGGATGAACAGGCTGGAAAGACATTTGGTCTAAGATGGTACGAATATTTTGGACTTTGTCGAAAAAGAAAGAGAAGACATTGGGGAGTTCAGATAAAGTGTAGGCAGAAGGAAGAGGAGTCTTTTTTGCAGTTCCAAGATTTGACATGACAGAGTAAAGAGATTTGGTGGATGTGGCATCGAGAAGTTGAGAAGAAAAGAAGTTTGTTTTTGCTGATGAGATCATATGTTTGACTTTATTTATTTGTTTTCGGAATATTTGATTGTGGACTTGCAGTTTTGTTGATCGCCATCGTCTTTCCAGTTGGCGACGTTTGCGTTTTGCAAGTCGAATGTCTTGTGTGTTGCAGAAGTGTGAATCATACGGAGGTATATAAGCACACAGCCATATTATATCTTTGGAAGTCTCAAATAGGCGCTTGTCTATCTTTATCAAAACCAGGTTGTCAATATCTGTTTTAATATTTTCAACATAAGAGCTATATATTTTTTTCACCATAACTACTCCACCTGAATACCTTCTTTGGTGAGAATTCTTTTTTTGCTTTTGAATAATAAATTTAAGGTGAGTGAGACAGAGACAGAGAGGTCCACATTCATTCAAAGTAATGTTTCTAATCTTGAAGATAGACTCACTCACCAGGAGGCAAGAACATCACTCCTCCCACACACCCTTCCTTCACAGGTATCCGTCTCACGTCTGCCGAGTTCTTCAACCTGGTCACTGTGGTGCTGTACAGAGGTTTCTGGGTCGTCTCCTTGGCAACCAGATCCTCCACAGACCAGTGACCCAGATAGAGGGACAGCGTGTAGAGGACAGGGTCTTCCCCGTTCTTCACCACCATGCGGACGTTCTGAGGGCCAGAGGGGCAGTGGCTCAGACTCCAGAACGGTCCCATAGGGTCCACACCTGACACATATGTGGAAAACTGGGTTGACACACCTGTCACGTGACCGGTCGAGGTTGCGGACCCACCTACAACCCGACAAGCCCCGCGCAATCTAATAAAAGAAAATTTAAGAAAAATGGGTCTCCGGATCCTCGCACGCTCAATTAAATGCAGTCAACACCAAGAATTTATACACAACACCAAACTTTATTCACTCACTCACACAGATAAACTGACAACCAAAACAGCAGTGAGGCCTATTTCCCTTAACCCCCCCCCCTCCTCCACTCCCCAAACTTACTAACCCGCTAATACAAATCGCCACATCATAAGTGGGAATGAGAGAAAATAAATGAGTAAATCACATTCGCTCGAACACGTACACTCGCCCCTCTTGTGCACTGCTCTCACACATACACACGCATCCTCTACCACCCATGTACGGCTCGCATTAGTTCTGAACACAAAGGTCCTTGCCACAGACAACCCACGATGTCGGCGACCACTGAGAGTCTTAGTCCTTCTGTAGACAGGGGTGTAAAGCGGCGATCGTCGTGTACGTTGGGGACACGCATATGACAGTCTCAGGCGATTCACAAGTGCAGGGAAGACTGTGGGTGCCCAGGCGGACCACTCTTCAGAGCTGTAAAGAGACTCGAGTCAAGAGTCAAGCAAAAAACAAAACAAACAAACAAACAAAAAAAAACAATGCATGTGCTAAAGCAGACACACAGACGGGTTTCGCACACACTCACATGTACAGCTGAATGCCTTAATACAGCTGTAAAAAAAACAAAACGAAAACATATATAAATCTGAATCCACAAGGATTGGCAGGGCCATACTGCACTGAAATTAAAGTATGTATCTCAAATGCAGCAATAACAACACCAAAAACCTGAAATATATATCAACGGCCGCTCCCTGTCTATAGAAAAACAACAACAAAACTAGCATTCTTCACTCTTCCAACCTGACTCACCTCAAGAGCTCGTGAAAAAAATATAATAAGGAGATTAAATCCCTGGAACTAGAACGTAGTTCCAGACCTCCTGGTCGGACACGGACCCAGGAAATGTAGTGGCACTGGAGGCCCCAAACCCGAACCGAATCGGTAAAAACCTCCTCACTCCAAAACGAATGGAGCAGGAACAGCCCCACACAGTGACTAGTGCGGCGTTGACGACCGTTGGCCCCTTGGTTCTTCTGGAATAATCCCAGTCCCACAATTCCTTGCTGCGATGCACGCTTCCATTTCCGCCCCAGTACTCCATCACAAAGTCGTCAGACAACAGGTTCGTGTTTAGAGTCACGTTGAAGTGAAACTCTTTGCCGTCGGCGCGAAGCCCGCAAAACACACTGTTCTTCCCCAGTTGATCTGACCCGTCGAGGTAGATTCCGTATGAGTTGTCCTTATCAAACTTGTAGTTGAGCTAAACAACCGGCAGATATGCATGCACGAGAAAAAGAAAACATCAACCTGAGCTGACTAGAGGGAGGGAAGGAGCACACACTCATGCGCGCGTACACACGCACATGTGCACGCACGCATAGAAATAAAGAAAGAAAGGGAGCAAGAAAAAACAAAACAAAACGAACAAAAAAAGCGAAAATCATGACGTATTCGAGGGGTCAAGTTGACCAAAATTTCCTTCTTTTCTTTTTTTTCAACACTACACTGTTGCACGCGACAACACCTGACTGAGGAAGATCATCACATGTGATTGTTTCAACATAATTTGATATCTTTTTTTTTCCTTATCCAAATGCAGTAAGCCACCAAATTCCATATAAAACTATACCAAGAGTTATGAAAAGACTGGCTTTCTGGGAAAACTTCATGGTCACACTGTGAATATTTAAGCACACACAAAAAGCAGTGCCTTTGGAAAACAGAATATTTGAGCTGACTTTAAACAACAGGACACTTAATTTTTAGATGCATTGACAATGACCAATTCTTTGAACCCGCACAAATCAAGGTGAAAAGAGAGAACACACATCGTGTTTTGCTTTTTATCTGAAACCTATTTGATCAAATCCAAGAAAGCACTATATACAGCTTACCGTAACAACAACAACAACAACAACAACAAACACAGACTCCAGTAAATGGCTTTGGGCTGTGTCAAACATTCCAGGAACATATTCCTTCAAAAATATACATATTTCACAAGACATGTTAGAGGGGTTGAGCAGACATGATCATACATGTCGAAAAAGAACCTGTCTCTCCTACCTTCGTTTTCAACCTAAAATACCTGTGTACGTTCCTCCAACTGAAGCATCTCGACTCAGGTCAAGGTCACCTTCCTCACTGGACACGTAGTGACCACACGAGGTAAATGTCACAGACTGTCTGTTCCACTCTTGCTGTGTCGTGGCATGCAGTGTGACCTTGGCCTTTGTTGGCAGTCCTTGAACTTTGATGTGAACTTTCTGGTCAAAGAGGCTGACCTTGGGTGTGACCTGTATGGGGTCTGGTTGGGAGGACACGTGGAGGTGATGGGTGGGGTGCTGCACGGAAATCCGCTGTAACATGGTACTTTGCTTCCTTGAACACGCCGATGCTGTGAAGAATCAAAGAATCTGTGAGTGAATTGTTACATTATAATCACATCTTATAAAGTCGTATCTGTACACAGGGATTTCAGCTGTGAGGCATATTGTCACATGAATGAAACGATACCATGTTACATCATTGTTTTGAGCAGTACATTGACACTTTGTTGTGGCATGCATTCAGTACAAAATGTCCTTCCTTTACCACAGTTTATCATTCTATTGTATGATACGTGCTATTTCATCTCATGATGTTGTTTTCGTTGCCTACGTATTACTGTAAAGCGTGGTGAGCATGCTCCTGGAGTGAGTTACCACGCTCAACAAACACGGATTATTGTTATCATCATCATAATCAAAAACATAATCATCATTATCATGATTATAATTATTATCATGATTATGATAAGTATTATTATCATCATCATTGCTGTTGATGTTGTTGTTATCATTATCATTATTATACTTTTGAAAAGTCAACACAGAAATATACAAGAGTCATTCATACCATAGAATCGAGTGGAACCACTGAGGAAAGCTGCAAGTTTGGCTTTTAGAACGTGGCTGCCAATCTGATGACCTGGAACAGAGAGGAAATGTAGGGGTTCCTTGTAGAGAAAAAGCAATGACGGTGCTGTGTCACTAAAAATGTAAGAGACAGGCAGAGAAAGAGACAGAGACAGAGAGACAGTGACAGAGAAGGCAACACAATCAAAGTAGATGGTTTGGGACATTTTACGCCTAGCTTCTCAATTACAAAGAATACATAGAAATAAGAGAAACAGCTTGGTAAAATATATGATTGGATTATCAATTATTTAATTATCTAATTAATTAGACAATCATGTTAATTAATCAGTTAACTGATAATCCATTTATATATTTTACCAAGCTGTTTCTCTTATTATTTCTATGTATTCTTTGTAATCAATTAACTAATTAATTAGAAAACAATATCCAATTAAAACATACAATAAACGATTTTCTAAAAATAGCCAAATTCAATTTTCCTTATCAAATCAGTTGTTCTGGAACAGGTTAATCATGGAAATAATATCACTAACAATAATCCATGACAATCGGAATAGAAACGTCTGGTACAAATCTTGAAAATAACACTCCGAAACTGCAACATAAATCATGTAAACGTGAAGATGGTTTACACTCTTAAAGAAATCAGAAAAATCAAATGAACTAAAGAAAACTAAAATGGATGGGAAGGCATCACGCTCAAATGAAACCTGTTCTTTGGAAAAACGAAATTTCGTAAACAGATGTGAAAACTGGTAAGAGACAAGGAAATTACTTTAATGAAACGAAAGAGGTCTTAGAAGATCAGGAGGTATTCTACAAAATTCTGTACACAGAAAGAAAACAATATGTGAAACAGGATACACACACACACACACACACACACACACACACACACACACACACACACACACAGATATATATATATATATATATATATATATATATATATATATATATATAGATATATATATATATATAATCTCATTAGAAGAAGCATCAAGAGCTTTAATAACAAGCAAAGTGATAAGAGCCCTGCAACAGACGTTGTGATCATATACCTTTTCAATTAGTTTTCAGAAGCAGCTTGGAGACTTTATAGTTGTTCTGTGGATGAATGATTCATTGAGGCAGAAATACTGATGAAACAAAAAGAAATTATTCCAAAAGCAAGCTTCCTTTGCACAATATAATGAACAAAATTATTAGTGGCATCAAAGAAAGAAAAAAACAACTTTAATCACACAAAATAGTTAATTAACAGCACACAAAAGATTAAAGGTTCATGTACATCAAAATATATCAATCCACATTTTTAATCACAAGAATTAATAAACAGGTGCATTTCGGCACTGAAACTCATTTGGATAAGGAGATTGAAAACAGCTAAACATTTCTGTTTAAAGGATTTCATTATTATTAAAGTTGGGCAATAGAAAGGTAATTACTTATAGCACCATTTAATTTTCATTTGGGGTAGGCCATGTGGTGGAGATACTGGAGACAGAGCAGCCCTTGAGAGACAAGTTGAACATTTTACAGAACACGTCACTTACTTCAAAGACAGACGTCTTCGATCATCTTCTGCAGATATTGACATATATTATCTGGGATGATTGTTTTCTTCAAGTTCAGTTTTTAGAATCAAGATTCAACACTTTTGCGTTGATCTCAAAGTTCTGATCTGCGTTTCTATCATTTGGTTAATGAACAACCACAAAGTCTAAGTAGGCATTGTCATACAAGTAAAAAAACAAACAAAATCAATGAGGGCTGGACCATAATCTCATGAGAGCTCTTGGAGGAGAGATAAGAATACAGTGCCAACTCATCTGATCTTATTAAAATGATGGAGAGAGAGACACGGAGAGAGAGAGTTGGGCAGAGGGAGAGAGGTGGGGAACAGAGAGAGAGAGAGAGAGAGAGAGAGAGAGTTAGTTCATCATAATTAGATAAAAGAATATATTGACCGTGGGGTAACAAAGTACAATACAACACATTTTGCTTGGTATACTCGCAACATAGCATTACCTCTAAAGACCTCAACCTCTCAATTTATTTTCACTGCAGTTTTAAACAAAACAAACAAAAAGTCTAAAGTGACCACTCTCATCGATATGTCATACTGTAAATTGTTAACTACTTTACCATTAGGACACCCAACTTAGATAATATCCATTGTCATTTCACTCATTAACTCTGGTATTTGTTATGTTTTATTATTTTAGTTCTGCAGTAATATGTACAGAAGCTACTGAACACTGGGCTTGCACTAGAGATTGACTTGTTTACAGTTGGACCAACAGGGTTGTGTGGTCAATGGTTTCTCAGCTGCAATGGGAAGTCATTTGTAATTGCGCGCGCAGTCGTGCCACCTGTTTCCGCTGGAACCAGACAGGTCGCGTGCACTGCTGACGTGGATGATGGTACGATGTGGTGAGCGAGGCCACACGGCAGTGAACCGCTGGCTGCAGTTTATTTCAGACCACAGACATGCTCTGTTATCACGTGGCGTTGTGCGCGAACGCGCAGCATATGTGGACTGTTCGTATGTATTTTATTTTGTGTCCATTCGAGCTTGTGTTTGTGTGTGTGTGTGTGTGTGTGTGCGCGCGCGCGCGCGCCCGCGCGCGTGTGTGTGGTGCATGCGTTCGTATGTGTGTTTGCATGCACGCACACGTGTGAAAGTGGTGTGGTGTGGTGTGGTGTGTGGTGTGGTGTGTGGTGTGGTGTGTGGTGTGTGTGTGTGTGTGTGTGTGTGTGTGTGCATGATGTATGTTTGTGGAACGTGTGCACACGTTTGTGTGTATGTGTCTGCGCTCTCCCTCTCTCTCTAGTATTGCGTTTTGTTTTTCCATCAGTGTCACCTAATCTGTGAACGTTTAAGTCTGAAGACTAACTTTTGGCAGGAGGAGAAACAAGGATACTGCCACAAAGAGGAGAGGGGAGGAGAGGGACAAATAGACAGACACAGAAAGAGAGAGAGGGAAAGAGAGATGTGTGTGGAACACAGAGACAAAGAGAGAGAGCATCCGTTATCTAAAATTTGACTCCCAAGTCAAATCTTCGTTCTCCTCATTGAACTTATTTCCTTTTTTTGTGACAGCAGCATGCACAATGCAAAACTAAACAGATTTCATCAGTGCAGTTCATTATTTCATTCATAACTGAAACATGTTTGGGGGTTTGAGGAGAAAAAAGGAACGAGAAATAATCTGCTGCAGCTGACCTACCTCCATTCTTCAAGATTCTTTAGCAGCAGACTGAAAGCAGCTGCAGCAACAACAAAACTGCACGCACTAGAAAAGCAGTGTTTTTGGCTGGAAATCTGCGATTGCAAGACACTCATTCTAACGAAAATATGGAACATTACATGATATCAAAAATGTAACAAAATAAACAAAATTCAAGACACCCAGCTGAAATAGCTCCAGCCGCGTATGTTACATAGAATCCTTGGAACAAATAGTGTCCTGGAAGAGATGGGGCTGTAGATAATAATTATTGCGATTTTTGTAGGAATGAAAAGGACAACATTGAGCACATATTCTGGAGATGCAAACATTCAAAACACTTTTGGTTTGAAGAATTACTGAGGGTAAAATATGTAACATGTACCAACATTTCAATAACTGAAAGCATGGTATTGCTTTGCATTGCTCAAAAGGTAAGCACGGACACAGTTTTTGACCTGCTGATACTTCTTGGAAAAAATATACATCTGTAATGTGAATTTGACAAAATTAATGCAGACCCAATTTAGCAGCTTTTGAAAGACACATTTCCTGGTGTTATACAATAGAAGAACACAATGCAAACATAGAATGCAACATACAGGACTTCAAAGCAAACTGGCGGTCTTATAAGATAGTAATTACAAATATTTCTTTAATGTCTGAATGTCGAGCGTGTTTTATACATGGCAATATTTTATGTTTATGTTGGATAATCAAACAAATCTAAATGTTTGTTTCCTTTCTTTTCAGTGATTTTCCCTTTTATTGTGAAATGCAAAAAAAAAAAAAATTTTGAAAAAATCAATTATGAAAAAGACACTACTAAGCCAACAGTATGCCAGTTCATATCCCACAGATACTACTGACACTATTCCGTTATAGATTTACGTATTTCTCTCTCTGATGGTTTTTTTTGTTTTGTTTTGTTTTTGTTTTTTTTGTTTGTTTGCTTGTTAATGAATGAAGATAGGTCACAAAACGTTAAGCTTATAGTACGGTTGTAAGGAAAAGAGAAAGGAGATGGAGAAGAAAGATTCTTTGAAAAAACATATTTATGTTACATAGCCTATACTTAAAGCAAATATTACACGTGATGTCTAAAACTAGACTGCCGGTGCTGTGACTTGTTTTTGCACACTTTCATTAAAGTCATCGATGTTCAAAATGCATTTGTTTCAAGACAGATGGGTTTTCAAAAATGCCAGCATCCGCTTCCAGGAATCTTCTTGTGCAGCCGCGTGATCAGCCGGGTTACCTCCCCACGACATTTCTACTTCTGTGAACACAGAAAACAAAAACTTTTAAAAAAATCTTCTGGGTTCTAGATATGACGATATTCTGTGTACATCAAAGAAACGTTCATGTGTGGAATATGATAATGATAATTATGATGAAAACTACAACAACAATAAAAAGAAGAATAGTTAGAAGAAGCAGAAGAAGAATGTACATTTACACAGCGTCCTTTCTCTTCAAGAGCTCAGGGCATTTGACGTGAAAGAAAAAGATGCAAATTACATTAAACATTCATGACCACTCTTTCTTCAAGGTGCCCCCCCCCACACACACACACACACACACACACACACACACACACACACACACTCTACCTCTCTCATTTGTCATGCATACAAAGTGAGGTGACAGTTATAGGAGAAGAAGGAAAGAGTGCTCTTAGAAAGGTTTTGATATGATGAGTTTCAGTGAAGAGTGAAAGGCAGAGATGGAACAGGCACAGCACAGTGTCACAACCGGATGCACGGATCGACCGCCACTCGCTTTTGGATCATAAACTTATCCCCATGATAGGCGTGCAGAAAACAGTTGAATTAGAAAGTCGAGAACAATATCCATTCTTATAGTAGAGTGGTTTATTGCATGAAGTTGTAGAGGAAGCGTTTTGTTAAATGGAAAAGAAAGTATTGTTTGACAGTGTTGTGTGCTTGATGTTGGGTTACGTTTAGCAGGATGGCGGTGAACATTGTTGATGCACTGCGGAAGTGGCGTGTTGATCGTGTGTTTAAAGCCTGAACCGGACTATAAATGGCGGGCGATTTGAATCAAGCCAGTTTCTCACCAGAGTCTGACACTGTGACGTCGGTGAAGTTTTATTCAAAATAAAAGCCTAATAAAGCTACGGTTTGGCTTCATTTATGGCAGAGAGCGAGATTTGCCTAGCAGCTTCCAATCTAGACCTGGATTGACTTTGGAAAGTACAAAATGTGTCAGCTACACGTAATACAAAATTTGAATGCAGAGAAAAGGGGCGGAGCTAGAGCCGTTTGTGTTTGCGCTAGACGTGTCTGTCAGATAAAAATAGCACCAGCACGTGGTACTATCCGGTGAGAATTGGAAAGCATGCAGACAGCCCCTCGACGTTGGCAACTGTAAACGACCACATTGTTTGTAAAACATGCAAACGGAGAGAAATATGACGATCTACTAACCTACCGGACACGTGCTCGCGCTCTTTATAGATAAACTCCGCCCCTTTCCCTTTTATGGATAGGCTCTAGTGCGCATGCGCAACCGAAACCTTGCTCTCGGGAGTTAAGACTTTAAGCGTGGTGAAGGAGGAAAACTTGGTCAAAGGGAAGCAGATATCAGGATCACACGATAGAGACAATGTCCGTGCAGATCATGCACTCATAGTTCACTTTGATCACAGTATTGACGGGCACAATAGCCGAGTGGTTAAAGCGCTGGACTCTCAATCTGAGGGACCCAGGTTCGAATCCCGGTAACGGCGTCTGGTGGGTAAAGGGGGGAGATTTTTTAGGTTTCACAACTATACAAACGGGTGCGACATAATAGTGTTGCACGTAATATGGTTGCTGGGTTGATATTTAGTCACGGTGCACATAATGCAAAAGGAAAAAGAGATGGGTGTGCTTGGAAATGTTCACTGTCACAATTAAACAGTATGTTACATGTAAAGAATAATGATGCTGTGACTATACTATAGTGAGGTGTGTAATGTAGGGTTTGAAATGTGAAGTCGAGTGTATAGAGGTATTGTGGTGAGAAAAGGAGTAGACTGATTGTCACTCTAGAAGTATCACGAAATAATTATAAAAACAAAAAAAGCATACCCACATGCATGTGCAAACAATCACGCGTAGAGATGTATTGCTCTGGACACAAACCAGTGATGTATATACATGCAAGTTAAAGCGTGCAGATGGATAAAAGGTGTTTGGCACTGATAGTTATATGTTAAAATTCTGCAGTTAGGACTTTGAGAGAAACAACATTTGTTTTATATGGAATTGGAAATTAATGTATCTTTATTGCGTGTGAGTAAATGGAGAACAACTTACGGTGAAAGTTGTCTCCCATCTTTAATTTGGATTTACCGCGAAGTTACGCAAGGGAAGTAATTTGTTAAACATTCTCCCTTGAGGGATTCGAAGTTGAATTTGTGACATTTGGTTGAAGGTTTCGGATTTTTGCCCAGTGTGAAGAAAAAGTAATGTTTGTATCAGCTTGGACATTGGTGATTTTTGGAATAAATTCGAACTGCTTTTGAACTGTGACACTGTGAGAAAGAAGGGGTGAGATGACCAGTGAGACCCCTGAGTGTACTGGTTGGCCTGGCCACTGTCCGTGCCACATATCCACACCAGTGGTGACTTCAGCAGTGTCCAGCTTGTGTGCATTATAGTCACTGGTGTTTAACATCTGTGCTGGTACATGTGCTTGAGTGCACTGGATTCTGGACGTTATGTGTGTTTCTGTGTGTCAACGCCCGCTGTACAGACAGATCTATATGACTGGACTTGGTTTCCAAGCCCTTGTGGTGGACACAAATATCTATGTGTGCAGCGGTGTGTGTGCGGGACAGCAGGGCAGTATGAGGCGTCTGTGGTGTGTGTGACTGGTTGAATTGTGGTCCTTTCCTCAAAGCATCCCAAACGATAATAAAAGAACTTGTGTATGTGGTTGTAAAACTTACGTTTATTTGGTTGCAGTGTCGGGAGAGTTAGTGGGATCGGAATTATTGTGGGTGGTTTCTTTTGGGTTTGTTGTTTTGAGAGTCCAGCATTTAGCGTACCTCGACACACAGATATGACGAGGTAGGTTGTTCCAGATATGAGGAGCAGCAAAGAGGAATGAACGTTCACCTCAGGTTCTTGTATTGACACGAGGAAGTTTCAGAAGGTATTTCTAGGAGAAAGAGCGCACGGTTCTTGAGGGCGTGTGAGCACTGGTAAGGTCAGAAAGATAATTAGGTGCAGGATAGCAAAGACACGCAACTTGTATTTAATTCTCGCTTCAATGGAGAGCCAGTGCATAGTTCGTAGGTATGGAGAAAATAGGCTAATATGGTCAGTATGTGGGTTAGTCAGACGTGCAGGAATGGAATGATTGTAGTGAGACTCTGTCGTTCGGAAAGATTAGGCAGACGTAACTTGGGAATTTATCATCTGATCACTTTCTACTTGTCAGGTCTATTGCCATTTAAATTCAGTTAAAGCCATTCCCACGCTGAATCCCAGAAACATTCTACCAGTTCCTGAAAGAGGATCTGAGTGCAGCAAAGGAAAATAGATGTTTAACAAAAATGTACAATGGCCTTTTAATCGTAATGACAATACACATCTTCAAGCCGCTGCTGTGTAGTGTTTCACATCAGTTTGCAGATACAGTACAGAAATATTAGTTGAGAATCCAAGTCTGTTCATACAACTTCATATGACATGTACACACAAGAACTGCAGCAGACGAAATGTGTAAACAAAAATTAACATGCCTTGAAGACAGCACGCTGCCTTTTGGTCACCAACAGTACAGCCACATAAAACAAAACTAGCGAACTGTAACCCCTGATAGGAATGAAAATCTAAGTAAAGCAAAAATAGATAACCATTATGCACCAAACTTACACATTCACTGCCGTTCTTACTAAGATAAACGTTCAGAGAAATAACAGACACTGTTTTCTTCCAGTTTCACATGCAAGTAAGCTGGTCATTCACTTACTAAAACTTGGGTTAAAACAGAAACTGCAGTAAGGGGTGTACGGCGGTTCCAGTAGGTGACCTGCCCCTGGATAGTGAACCACCTCCATCAGATGTCTCTTATCCTCAGGGTACATGCTGTGACAGACGTCGGCCAGTTCCACGTTCACCACCTGATCATCGTCACTCACCAGCATCAGGACGTGGGCTGAACTCTCCCATACCTGACACACAAACACACGTGCTCGTCACCCCCATCCCCCAATCTGTGCGTGTGTGTGTGTGTGTGTGTGGTGTGTGTGTGTGTGTGTGTGTGTGTGTGTGTGTGTGTGTGTGTGCAGACATCTCATCTTGCAGTAAACTTTTCCTCATTCAGCAGCTAGGAACGGACAGACAGAGACTCACAGGGATGAGATCATCTCTGGTGACATGATAGCAGTCTTTGCCAATGAATCCTTGTTCTGCTTGCTTTGCTTTACTCAGGTCAACCCTGCAAACGAACATCTGAGTGTAAATAAGGCCGAACAGACGAGGAAAGGAAAAAACACAAATGTATGTTTGATTCGCTTTACTCGGGCACATTCGCACATGACGATTCACACTGCCTTTAACACTCTACTATCAGGTCAGAAGAACTGAAGGAATGAATGGAACCTTGTTCCTGAAATCACGTTGTTGTGTTTACAGCACACAAAGGTGAGAGGTGTCATCAAGACAACAGCTGTCTACAGGAGTCTGATCTCTGAACAAGAACTCATTATATGTCCATCTTTTTGTAGTGCATGTGCACTGGAAAGCAGAGGAGAGACAGGACAAAAGCTCACTTCGCTCCTTTGCAGATAAGCGTTCCGTCCTTTCGATGTAAATCATACAGGGTGAAACCCCACGGAGTGTTCACGGTCACTGCTGCCTTTACCACCTGCAAAGTAGTGCGGCTGTTCTGTTGAAACATATTCTGGTGATGCCCACCCACACTCATGCAAGCACACACACACACACACACACACACACACACGCTCACACACTCACACGCTCAAACGCACACATACAAACACGCACACATGCACACCCATCCTACACACACACACTGACACAAACACACACACTGCGCATACACACACAAGCACACACACACACGGACAAACACACATAAACACGCAAACACACACACACACACACACACACACACACACACACACACACACACATTCTCACAAACAAAAACACAATCAGCACATGCAACTTCTGCAGGCTGAAACATTAAAAATCAATATACATGCATGAAAAGTTATCCGGAAGCACAAACACTATGCACACAAACACACACACACACGCATACGCACACACGCATCCACGCACATATGGTGGTGGTGTGTCCATCGATATCGATGATGACCATCGTTGTCATCCAGCTGGGGGATGGGGGGAGGGTGGTGGTGGGGTGGGGGGGATGCTTATGAATCTATCTGTGAATGCGCAGATGGCTGAATAGTCCAATCTGCGCACGAAATATTCGCTGACAGTTGGGGCAGACAAAGACAGGCATACCATTGTCAGGGAGCTTGTTTGCCCGTGACTTTCTGGCCTGCCTCTTCTCAACAGCTGCAGCAGTCCTGTTGGCCTCGCACAACTTGGCGCCTTTGTGCACAGCAGCGCGCCATTTGTCACGGTCCACTGCAGATTCCTCCCAGGAGTCAGGGTTGATATCAAACGCTTTCAGAGAGACTTTCAGAGTATCTCTGAAGCGCTTCTTCTGACCTCCGTGTGATCTCTTCCCTTGTTGCAGCTCGCCATAGAAGAGCCTTTTGGGCAGCCGATGGTCTGGCATGCGCGCCACGTGTCCAGCCCAGCGAAGCTGGGACTGCATCAGGATGGTGAAGATGCTGGGAAGGGTGGCTTTTGCGAGCACCTCTGTGTCTGGGGTCCTGTCTTGCCACTTGATGTTCAGTAGCTTCCTGAGGCATGTTGTGTGGAAGTGGTTCAGCTTCTTGGCATGTCGTTGGTACACTGTCCAAGTTTCGCAGGCGTACAGTAGTGTGGGGAGAACTACTGCTCTGTAGACCTTTAGCTTGGTCTCAAGACTAATGCCTCTTCTGTTCCAGACATTTGCATTGAGTCTACCAAAAGTTGCGCTTGCTCTTGCAATCCTGACGTTCACTTCATCGTCGATTGTCACATTTCGTGACAGTGTGCTGCCAAGGTATGTGAACCGCTCCACCGCACTGAGTCTCTGACCGTTGACTGTGATGTTGGGCTCAACGTAGGGTTTCCCTGGGGCTGGCTGATGGAGAACTTCAGTTTTCCTCGTGCTGATGGTAAGGCCGAAGTTCCTGCTGGCAGTGGCAAACTTGTCGACGCTGAGTTGCATGTCAGCTTCAGATCCAGCGTTGAGGGCACAATCATCAGCAAACAAAAAGTCTCTGATGATGTCTGTCATGACCTTCGTTTTTGCTTGAAGCCTTCTGAGGTTAAACAGCTTGCCATCTGTTCGGTACTTTAGGCCGATTCCAACATCGCCATCTCTGAAGGCATCAGTAAGCATTGCAGAGAACATGAGGCTGAACAGCGTTGGAGCCAGGACGCAGCCTTGCTTGACACCATTTGTGACAGCAAAAGGAGCAGATGTTTCGCCATTGTCCTGGACTCGAGCCTGCATGCCTTCATGGAATTGGCTGACCAAGGAAATAAATTTCCGAGGGCATCCGTACTTGGCCATGATCTTCCACAGTCCCTCTCTACTCACGGTGTCGAAGGCCTTAGTGAGGTCGACATAGGTGGAGAACAGATCAGCATTTTGCTCCTGACATTTCTCTTGCAGCTGCCTTGCAGCAAACACCATGTCGGTGGTTCCGCGCTCTTTCCGGAATCCACATTGGCTCTCAGGCAAATGACCTTGGTCAAGGTGTGCTGTGAGGCGGTTTAGTAGGATCCTGGCAAGTATCTTGCCTGCGATGGAGAGCAAGGAAATGCCCCGATGGTTATCACAGGCTTGCCGGTTCCCCTTTCGCTTGTACAAGTGAATGATAGATGCATCTTTGAAATCCTGGGGGATCGTCTCTTCTTTCCACATGAGTGAGTACAGCTGATGGAGCTTCTCAGTCAGCACAGTGCCTCCATCCTTGTAGACCTCTGCTGGTATGGAGTCTGAGCCAGGTGCTTTGCCACTGGATAGCAGACGGATTGCTTTCTGGGTCTCAAGAGGTGTTGGCGGATCGTCCAGTGCTTCGTTGATGGGGACTTGTGGGAGACGGTCTATGGCTTCATCATTTATGAAGGAAGGGCGATTTAAGACACTGTTGAAGTGCTCAGCCCAGCGTTCGAGAATTTTCTCCTTCTCGGTGATCAAGGTATTCCCATCTGCACTGAGGAGGGGGGATGATCCTGAGGATGTGGGGCCGTAGACTTCTTTTAAGGCATCATAGAACCTCTTCATATCGTGCCTGTCAGCATATCCCTGGATCTCATCAGCTTTGTCACTCAGCCACTTATCCTGCATCTGGCGTAACTTTTGCTGAACAGTCCTGCGGATGGCATTGTACGCATCCTTTTTTGATGTGGACTTTGGGTTGCTCAGGTAGGCTTGATGCAGACGGCGTTTCTCATCCAGAAGCTGCTTGATTTCATCACAGTTTTCATCAAACCAGTCTTTGTGCTTTCTGGTCATGGGTCCCAGGGTCTCTGAAGCTGTACTATAGATCAGCTCACGCAGGGTCCTCCAGTCAGACTCCACATTCTGGTTGTCCAGAGAGGCGGATTCCAGACGATCTTCCAGCAGCTCCACAAAGGACTGTTTGATGGTGATGTTTTTCAGCTTAGCGATGTTGAGCCGTTTTGGAGCCTTCTGGCCTTGGGGGCGTCTCTTGGGCTGGATTCGAATATTCAGCTTCGAGACTACAAGGCGATGGTCTGTCCAACACTCGGCGCCGCACATGGTCTTTGTTACACGTACATCTTGCCTATCCCTTTTCCTGACGATGACATAATCGATGAGATGCCAATGCTTTGAGCGAGGGTGCATCCATGACGTCCTGTTACGGGTAGGGAGGCAGAAAACTGTGTTGGTTATCAGCAGTTCGTGCTCTGCACAGGTCTGAAGCAAAAGCAATCCATTTGGGTTGCAGTGGCCCACACCGTGCTTTCCAATCACTCCATCCCAGGAGATGTAGTCAGAGCCAACTCTAGCATTGAAGTCCCCAAGAATGATGAGCTTATCTGCTTTAGGGATAGCAGCAATGACAGAGTGAAGGTCCTCGTAGAACTTCGCCTTCACTTCATCCGGGTTGGTCATGGTTGGGGCGTAGGCACTGACAATGGTGAGGTGCTTCTGGCCAGATGCCAGTGGGAGTTTCATGGTCATAAGCCTATCGTTGACTCCCTTTGGGATTCCAGCTAGCTTGCTGACAAGTGCTGTTTTTACTGCAAAACCAACGCCAGCCTCACGTCGCTCTTCGCTTCCTCGTCCACTCCAGAAGAAGGTGTAACCAGATCCCTGTTCACAGAGCTCGCCTTCGCCTGCAAGCCGAGTCTCACTCAAGGCTGCGATGTCAATGTTGTATCTGGCGAGTTCGGATGCAACTAGTGCCGTTCTCCTTTGGGGTCTGTCCGCGTTATCTCTGTCCAGGAGAGTCCTTATGTTCCAAGCACCAATGGTGAGAGGAACGATCCTTGTTTTTTTCTTTTCTTTCTTGTTTCGACCGCTGATGTAGGGTCCCCGCCAGCCGCGGTATGCTGGCCAGGGTGATATGGAGCAGGCAATTTTTAGGGCACCTTTTCTAGCCCCTTCCTCATGCCAGGGAGGTGAGCAGTGCATTCCTAAAGAGGGCTGCTCAGACGCTCAGACGGCTGCCGAGCTCCATCGCTGCTCCTGTCGACGAAGAACGACCCTATGGCCTGAGCCGCCTGCGTGCAGGTCTGCGGCTGCGACTGCCAGTGTACCCACACCTGTCGTTTCGTCGCTCGCCTGTCGCCACAGGACTTGGGGGTGATGAAATGATGAAGGATGAAAGGTCATTTTGGATGACTGATGACTTGCGCGATGAGTTTGTTTAAAGTGAAGAGGAGTTGCGCAACGTCGACCTCACTCTCTCGTCCGGGTCCACCAATTTCCAGTGGCAAGACTAAGTCGAGACGACTGGAGGATGAGCACGGATGCAGTGGATGACCAAGATATCCTTTCGGTGTCTCATCTTGCTCTCTGCACTCCACAGTGCGTTGCTGTAACCGCCTTCCTCTCCGTTGAACCGATAGGTTTCTTCCGCAGATTCTGCCGGATCCAGACTTCGCATGCATGGGTAGACACACCCCGGGGGCCAACTGCGTGTGGCATGCACACAGCACGGTGGAGCTAGATGGCCGTCGGTGGCTCTCCTGAGCCAACGCCCTTTTATGGATCTCCATAAGGGTGTCTAGCCACCCGCCTCACCAGTCCCGGAAGGGAGCGGTGGGAGTGCCGGTTTAGTCGCCGGCAACCTGACCCTGAACAGGTTGTACTGGATTACAGGTTACCAGTAGCAGATCTAATGACTTGACCTGATAACCTATATACATACACACAAACACACACACACACACACACACACACACACACACACACAGTAATCCTACCAGAGGACATTGCAGAGCAGTCAGCATTGCAAATTCGCCCCCCTTTGAAGAACCCACGACAGCTATCCCACAATCCTTCACTGCCATGTTCGAAGTGAACCATGACACTGCTTCCTGTTTTCACACACACACACACACACACATTTATAATATCCAGAGCATACATACGTGTACATATTCGGGTGAGTACGTTTAACTGCGTACAGCATGCAATTGCGAACGATTTGTGTTCCGCCCCACTTCGAAGCATTCTCACCACGCACATTTCACAATTTAACGTCTGCTTCCACCTCGTTCTGATACCTTAATGAATAATCATTTCCAGGAACCAGGTAAACATGAGCTATTTCCACACATTTTCTTCTCTTCGCAACCCCTGCCGACCAAGTTCACAAACGTGCTATCAAAATCCTGAAATCAAAGGAAGCTTGTAGTAGGACTTGAACTAACACACAGCTTAGAATTGCTGATTTCATTACAGATGTTGAATAAATTGTGCATTACCAGTGCTGGGATGATCTAAAAAGCATGTTCATAACAGATCAGAACGACAGTTTTGACACAAAACTCCAGTGGCGTTTGCAATACGACCATTGGGTATTTTCACACGAGTCTATTTGCGAACTGTGTTGCACAGATACTGAGCCCTCTAAAAAGGGTGTGTTTGTGTGGGTGTGTGGAGTTCGTTCTTTAGTTTAGCGTCTTTTCACTATTAATGATATCAGACGATAAAAAAGAAAAGAAAAAACCCCCAAAACAAAAAAACAACAACAAAAAAAGTGGGGTGGGATGGGGAGAAAGGTGTGGGGAGAGGGGAATGAGAAGTCTGGATAATACAGAAAAGGTAGAAAACTACTAAGAAATGCATAACTAACATGAAATTAGCTTTAACAGTAACAATTCAATAATGGTGATAATAACTAAAACCATTAACACAATTATGACGTACATTAAATGAATGTAGAAATAGGGCTATGAAATAATGCCCTTTGAAAGTTTTACTAAAAGAACCCCGTTAGAAATAATTTCCCAAAACTCATCTGCTGAATAGTTACTCTCTATAAAATACTTGGGCAAGAGGATACGTAACTGCTGACAGTGAAACAAACTATCGCAAGAAGATACGTAACTGCTGACAGTGAAACAAACTAGGATGCAAGCCGAACTACTTACCACAAATGCATATTACACTTTTACTATATTTTGTCTTCAGCGCGTCAAGTTTTATGCGGAAGAAAGTACAGGTTATTAATCTTGTATAGCAAGCTGATTAATTCGGTGTTTTTTCTTTGATAATATGTTCGGGGAATAAGTGTAAGTGTTTAAATGTGCGTTTGTGTATATGCGTGTATGTGTGATCAAAACGAAAAATACAACAATGTGGTGCGATGTTCCCATAACGTTATGTCTAATGAGTTCAAGACCTGCTTCTGTTCTAATTGTCTACATGTACCCAAAACCATCATTCGCAATTAGATTTACCTGTTCGCATTTACCGTCAAGCCCCCCTGCTATTTCAATCGTTGAAGAAACGTCGGGGAAAATAAAGTAGACGAAATGTTCCTGTTGCAAACAATTGGAGAAAACCTTCCAAAACAGAGGAGCCACATTTGACAATCGTACGACATGTTATCAGTACAATAAACACGTTGAGCTGGTCGCTTCGACTGGATCGTTCGCAGTCAGGCCTATCTACCTTATATACGTTCATTTAAAGCTGTCAACTCTTTCATTCCTTGTAGAATATTCAGCCGACACAACGCAGAGAACAGCTATCCTATGTTTCATCATTCATTCTTAGCAAATACTCGGCATATATAATTAAACACTGCATTCTCACCTGGAAGTAGTCGAGTGTGACACCCTCAATGGTGGCGGGCAGATCCTCAAACCTGAAGTGAGGCAGCGCCAGTACAGCAAAGCCATGTGATGCCAGCAGACCAGCACGGGTATCCATCAGACCTCCACCGGTGCCGAAGATGTCAATCACACCGGGGTGGGGGCCGTCTCCTGCAGCAGCATCAAACCATTCGCGATGACTTCAAAGGTCAAGAGGACTTTTATTTACTGATGAATGTTCTTCAGTCTGCAGACTTGAGTTTGGTTCTCTTATGTGCATCCAGGCGCAGGTTGATTATGTTGCAGTTCAGTTGTTATATGATGAGTTAACATGTACATGTCACTATGAAGCCTTTGAACTATTGCTGCTGGTGCTGGGTGGTGTGTGATTTGATTCAACATGCAGGATATATCACTTACTGTAACCCCCTTCTTTCCTCTTCTTCTTCCTTAAGGCTACGTTCACACTACGCCCACCCAGCAGCTGACAGCAGCCGGCCGAGAATCGTGTACACGTAATTTGTGCTTTCCCTTCATGAATGCGAGCGGTAAGTGTCCAGACTGGCGGCCATCCGTCTCTATACGTTTCCAGCCTTTAAAAAATTATCTGTGTATTATCATTGCCCCATGTAGACAGGTACCAGATGAGACGGAAGGCTGACCCAAGGGACGTTTCAGTTTCAGTTTCAGTAGCTCAAGGAGGCGTCACTGCGTTCGGACAAATCCATATACGCTACACCACATCTGCCAAGCAGATGCCTGACCAGCAGCGTAACCCAACGCGCTTAGTCAGGCCTTGAGAAAAAAAAGAATAATATAGATAAGCTTACATAAATAAATAAATAAATAATAATTATGATATAAAAAAGGTAGTAGTAATGAAAATAATAATAAAATAATAATAATAATAAATAATAATAAATAAATAAGACAACAATGATGATAAATAAGCAAATAAATGTAAAACATGAAGACACACATTCACACATACACCCACACATGCATAACAGATATGCACCAAACACGCAGTTTCACAGATATGAAAGCACAGTCAAATACATATAAACGTACATGAGCTCCAACACACACACACACACACACACACACCACATTACCCTGCACCTCCTCTACCCCCCTCCTCCACACACTCATTTCTAGTCTATGTATCGCAGCTTCCACGGCACACACACACACGCACACACACACACACACACACACACACACACAAACACGCACACACACACAGATGAACGCTTACTTGTACAAGCACACACACACACGCCCATATCTCCCACCCCCAACTCCACACATACATATACAAATATATATATATATATATATATATATTTTATATATACGTTCCAATATCCTGTTGCTCCCACAGTGTAGGCATGCATACACTCACATACCTCATCTACCCCACCTCCTCCCTGCACCCCCACCTCCCCCCCCCACACACACACACACACACACACACACACATGCACAGAACTCTCCTGACACTTGTGTACACTTACACTCTCACGCATGCACAAACGCACTCAAAAACAGACCCACACATACACACACACACACACACATACACACACGTACAGAGGCTGCCACTGATTGGCCGCAAGAGGATTGGAAAAAATCTCTGATGCCAAGAACGTGGCGTCTAGTGTCTTGCTCAGTCTATTGTATTTGGAAAAGCCCACAGAGACTCTGTTCCGTTTTGAAGAAATTTGCACAATGTTGGTTTGGAAATGATGCCGATATTTGTTTGATTTGCAAAGCATCGTGCTCTACCTTTCATGTTAGACTTACGGCCGCTCCCTCTCTCTGCTTTTATTTCTTTGAGGCGATCGATGGTGTGATGGCCTTGTACCTGTTCTTTTTGACATTCTTTGACTTTTCTGAGGATTTCCGATTTTCCTAGATGTAGGCCACTCGTTGGTGTTGCGTTACCAGCAAGTCTGTCAGCTCGCTCATTTCCCTTAACTCCTGCATGTCCCGGGCAGTATGACCATGTGAGTTTTTTTATCTGAAAGTTGCGCGTTGCCTTATGCCACTCTGGGCTTCCCATTCCGTTTTCAATTTTCTGTATGAGGTTCATTGAGTCGGTTAGAATCATGGCATGTTGGTTTCTGGGCGTATGGATGGTTTCCGGGCATGTTGGTTTCCGGGCTCATGACTGTGAGCTGTGTGGGCAGTATTTGAAATTGTGTATGTGGCTGAAACTGCCAGGTGTTAAGATCACGTTGGTCAGTTGTTTTACAGGCAGTCTACAAGCTTCAGAACAAAGATAAGTGATTTTTTTGTGAATTTGATTAATAATTTGTCATCACGTTATTGTTTGTTTGAATTATTAGTAAATTATTGAGAGGGCTCAAAGATGGATTGTCCGTCGAATGCACGGAAAAATCGCTTATCTTTGTTGTGGACAGAGTGATTTTTCTGTGTGATTGACTGATAATTTGTCATCGCGTTATTGTTTAATTATTGAATTATTAGTGAATGACAGAGAGGGCCTAGAAACAGTATAGCACCGGCCGAAACCACGCACAAGTTGACCGTTGTAGTTATGCAACGCTTAGCGGACCCATCATGACTGTGAGCTGTGTGGGCATGGGCAGTATTTGAAATATACAGAAGGACCTGTATTTTTCTGCAAAATAAAATCTGCTACGCAACAATACCCAGATGCACCCTTCCACTGGCTAAGAGGAGACAACCTGACAAAAATCCCCAATCCCACGGCTTTCATACAGTACCAATGGGATGAATGGCTGTTGGGTTAAACAGTCACTAACTGTATGCAGTCTGGCCTTAGGGCGACACCAGGCTGACGGACTCCACACAGATGGACATCCATTGCCCTTCCCTGATAAGAGGCTCTGTCAGGGCGACCGAATTTTTTCCCTCACCACATAGAACACCCTTCTATGGATACTAACAAAACCCTGTCTCGCGTGCACCTCGGGGATCAGCTGCATAGCACGAGACATAAATTCAGATCCCCAAAACCCCAAAACAGGCGTGGCAAAAGAGGTGGGAAAAGATTGTGCTTAGGTAGCAGAATGACAAAAGCAGAGCAGGCTGTCAAAGAAATTCTTTAGAATCGGCAGTTGGAATTGTTCCAGCGCGAGAATGAGAATCTCAACAATTGAGAAATTGGCATATGATTTTGACATTTTATGTCTCCAAGAGACCAGGACAAGTGCAGACAGACCAATACATTTTGAGAATTTCACAGTCTTTCAAAGGAATGAAGGAAGAGGAGTAGCAATCATACTGAACAAAAACCTAAAAAACAAAGTTTCCACCATAAATCTAGAGAAATGGTGTAGCAACTCATGTGAACTAGTGGGGGTGCGTCTCGAAAAACCTGACGGAATTCACAAAAGCATTGTGCTCATCAATGCCTATGTTCACCCAGGAACCTGCACAAGAAAAGAGGATTGGGCCTTTTTAGAGGAAATAGAGAACGAACTTGGAGACTCAGTCATTATCTGTGGAGACCTTAATGCAAGATCGAAGCTATGGGACCAGTGGAACACCAACCCACAAGGACTCGCACTTGAAGGAATGATAGGGGAAATTCTTCTTAGCCCATTAACAACCACATCCCCAACTCGCCTTGGAACAAGACAAGGGGACAGTGACAGTGTGATCGACATTGCTCTAACATCTCCAAAATTCAGAGCAGAAATGAATGCAGAGGTGCTTCCACACCAAGGCAGTGACCACCTCCCGGTAGTTTTCAGTCTACAGAAACTGTCAGATAAACGCTGTATGAAACCGCGTGATCTATTTCAGTATGAAACCAAAGAGACAACCGTCATCGAAAAATTAAGACGCAGAAGAAACAAAAGAACGGCACCGAACAGGATGCAAACTATTCAGCCCCCATGGTGGAATATCGACACACAGACAGCCTGGATATAAAAACATGCGGCTGTCAAACTTTGGCAAAAAGAAAGAACAAAACCATCTCTAGTCAAAGATATTGAAACAAAAATGAAAGAAAAAACTAAACAGTTTGAAACCATTGCTCAAGAAGCCAAAAATGACAAGTGGAAACAGTTTTGCGAGGCACTCAGTTATGACTCAACATTGACAGAGTTCTGGCAAATTTATCGTCGCATGGAAGGGAAAACGTGCACAACAACAACCCCAGACATGGTAGACACTGACGGAACCAAGCTTAAGACAAACGAAGAAAAAGGATCCGCCCTGCTCAAACGTTTCATACAACAGAGCGATCAAAGAAACTTAGTTGAGAAAAAGAAATATGTTGAGGAGTTAAACCAAACCCTTATGCAGACTGGACCTGATGATGACTTGACAATAGATGATCTAAACGAAGCAATAGCTAAATGCAAGAAAGAATCAGCCCCTGGCCCAGACAAAGTTCGCTACTCGGACATCAAGGAACTATCGGAAGAAGACAGAAGCAAACTTTTCAATCTATATCAAAACAGTTTCCACAATGGACATGTGCCGGAGGACTGGACACACAGCTTCTTAAAACCCATACCAAAACCAGGAAAGGACAATCATCAGGTAAGCGGCTACCGGATCCTAACCATGCAAAACATTGCCGGAAAGCTCATGGAACGCATGATAGCCAGGAAACTTGCAAGGGATCTTGAACACAGGCACATTCTCCCTTCAAATCAAGGTGGTTACAGAACAGGCAAGTCCACATGGGAAAATGCAGCTGCTTTTGCATATGAGGTGTATGAAGAATTTCAAAGGAAAGAAGAAGCACTAGCAGTAGCAATCGACCTTGAAGATGCCTACAATAAAGTCCAGTTTGCACACCTCATGGAGCTGCTACTAAGGTATGGAGTAAGTTTGACACTGACAAGATGGATAGCAGCAGCGCTTCAGGAAAGAACCGTCGTCCTACGCCTTGGAGATTGGATGTCTGCACCTTCTAAACTATCCATGGGACTGCCACAAGGGTCTCCGCTCTCTCCTGTCCTCTACAATGTCTACACGAAGGGCCTTGCAGACTTAAACAACAATGGAATAGCTCGGGTACTTACTCTTGCGGATGATGGCATGGTCTTCAAAACTTCAAAAGATGCTCAGGAAAGAACTAAAGCCGTCCAGAAACAACTAAACAATATGCTCAATGGTGCAAAGACACAGGATCTTCCATCAATCCAGCGAAAGCCCAAACGTTGCTGTGTACCCTCAACAACAGAACCGCGAGCAAATCACCACCTTCTGTGTCATTCAATGGGATTCAGATCGAGAAAATTGAATGCCTACGCTACCTAGGAATACACTTCGACAGGATGCTGACCTTCAGAAAACATACGGAAAATACTGTTCTCAAATGCAAAAAGGGCCTTTCAGTCAATGGCAACCAAAGGTATTGAACAACGCCACCTCTTCCTGCTATACCAATCACTCGTCCTCAGTGTGATCGACTACGGACTTGGGCTAACAACGCCGTCTCAAAGCAACCTCTTAAAATTAGAAAGAGTTCAAAATGAAGCTATGAGGCTGATCCTTGGAACAACAAAAGACACGCCCACAGAAACCATGCGATACCTGCTTGACCTTCCTTCAGTGCAGGCCAGAAACAAGTTAGAACAGGTCAAGACCTACTTCAAACCATTAGAAAACCCTCAAAACCCACTGCATGACGCAGTCAAAGAACCAAAAGGCAGCCGTCTAGGACGAGGAAGATCATGGATGGGGCAAGCAGAAGGCACAATCCAGCTAGTATGCCGACTACAAGTCCTGAAAGAAACAAAAGAATGGGAGAAAAACCCCGAAAACCTCAACCATCTATTCAACACAGCCATTTCACCCACTCTAGGAAGACATTGTCAGGAATGGCCAGAGGGCAAAACTGATGCGGAAGTGAAGCTACTCATAGAAGAAAACAGTAAAGAAGAGGACATCATCACATACACAGATGGCTCAGTCACCAAAAACCAGTCTGGTTGGGGATTCACTGCGACACAAAATGGAAAAACAGTTAGGGAAGAGAATGCTGCCTACAAAATCACAACCTCCAGCCTAACGATGGAAGTTGAAGCTGTGACACATGCCCTCCAGTGGCTATCGTCCATCCATACGCCCGGAAACCAAGGGACGAAACTCGGCAATTATATTGGTAACTTGAATCATTACAGTTATTATTTATTATTTATTTATTTATTTGTGTAAGCTTATCTATCATTTATTCACCTTTTTTTTTCTCCTCAAGGCCTGACTAAGCGCGTTGGGTTACGCTGCTGGTCAGGCATCTGCTTGGCAGATGTGGTGTAGCGTATATGGATTTGTACGAACGCAGTGAAGCCTCCTTGAGCTACTGAAACTGAAACTGAAACCAGTAATATTCGTGTTTTTTTCCGTTTGGATGGCGCCGTATTATTTCTAGCTAACAGTAACTAGCTCTGTGTGTGTTGCTGTGTGAGGCTGACGGCAACTGGTTCTCAGCGACGACCGAGCTCAAGTGTGAACGAGCCTAACTCTGTGAAGTAGCGTTGGTCGCCACGAGGAACTGTTCACCAGATTCCTCCAGGTTTGTCAGTTGAGTGTCAAAGCCTGAATATCTGCAAATGGCTTTGGCGTCCATTCTGTAATGGTGTCTGCCCATCCTTTCTTTTGTCTTCCTCTCCATTTCCCTTGCTTAACTTGCTTGACAGTTTCTTGGAGGACTGGTTTAGCAAGGCCATTGCATCTTCTGTATGTGGCAAGTTGAGTTTTTTGGCAGCATATATTCATGTTGTGCAGTTTGTTGCTTAATGGTTTGGCGCTTTTGGTCATTGGTGATATCAGAGTATCTTGTGCTTGGTATCTTGAAACAATACCTCATTTAAATTGTATTCTTCTTTCCAAATCAGCCATGATGGTCCATGACTCACATGCATACAGGAAGAAGGCCATCGATGTCATCTGTGAAGTGAAAGTTCGTGATGGTTCTTTCTCCAGTGCTGACTGTGTCGACATGATCTTCATGTGCGTCAGTCATGATGCGTTCCAGGAATATGTTGGATAGTGAAAGATTCAGGAGACAGCCCTGACTCCAACCGAAATGTTCTCCAACAGCACCCTTTTTGAGTACTTCACAGGTTGCATTTTGGTACAGCTGCGTGATGATGATAATAAGCTTCTTCACATTGTGTTCATTGTGGCCTATGGCGCCTCCTGTCCAAACTGTCAATGCCTCCTTGAATTATATGACGACGTGACATAACTCCCTCATTGTCTCATGTGAATGACCAGTGCTGAGTTTGATTTTCCAGTCAAACTTGGGAGAAAGGGCGAGACTGGGATTCGAACCCAGATCTCATGGACACTGTAGTTACAAGTAAGCGTCTTAACCATTCTACCACCTTCCTCTAACCAGTATCTGCTTACAGCCGTAATCTGTTCAGAATCATTTTGAGCACTAATTTGCTAGTATGGCTGAAAAAACTGATGGTAGTTCTTGGGGAGGGTGACAAGTAGTGATTGGTCCATGGTGTAGGCTTTCCACTTCTGTGCTAGATTTGTTGCAGATGGCAAACTGGATGTCAGTTACTGCCTCTCTGTATGGGTGTTGTCGATGTCTGCAGCCTTGCCACATTTCAACAACTTCACTGATGCTACAGCTTCACAGAGTAAAATTTAAAGTCATCCTCAACTGATGAATCTTGCACAGCTAGTACACTGGGATGTAAATTGCTGTTTGATGTCGAATTCACGGGCAGTGCTCACTTTACCTTTCTTGTGGTGTCTTTTCCCTGCATGAGACAGTTGCCATATTAATTTTGTCCTGAATGGTGCTGACTTTATTTTGTTTCTGTTTGGGCGAGCCTTTAACAGCCATAAAAACTTTGTGTCCTTGCTGTCAAGGATTATCTCAGTGCTGATTCTCTTTCCCGTTTTCAATTTCATTTTGTGATTTTTGACTCATGCTTGTTTCGCATATCTTCAAGATACTGCTTGTAATCCATGGCTTTGATTTCCATCAGCTTATCACAAGGACATCTGTTGCTGTTTGTGTCTTCACTTGGTTGGAATGTTTGTGAGGGCTTCAAAATCTTCAAGCAGCAGTAGTGGGGCAAGCATTCTTCCAATGACAGCTTGGAATTGTTCAGTGATGTCGGGATATTTCAGTTTCTCAAGTTTGAGTTTGAGTCATCTGTTTTTCCCACTATTGTTGTCCCTCAAATATACTTTAAAGTTAATCATAACAAGGTCGTGATCACTGCCAAGGTCAGCTCCTGGGAATGGTCCTGTATTTCTTTGTTGTTCTTCCATATAACTCCACAGAGGACCATGATGTGCCAGGTGTATCTGTCTATCTCATGGGTCAGTTCTTCCATAAATTGGATACAAACTGACTGTGATCTCACGTGTTCCTACGTGACCCAGTCCACAACTTTTCAGTCAACTGGCATTTACCAAATCAACACATCATCTAATCTACAATTGATGTTTGAATCTTCTGTGTCAGCAGTCCATTTTGTAACTAACGTGAAGTAGCTGCTTGCTTTAGTATATTTCAAAGAAGGAAAAAGAACTTGAAAGAAATAGTAAACATGCTGGCACTGAATAATAATGAATCATTACGTCTCAGTTGTTCTTCATAACACAAACAGCCATCAGTTCGTGGGTTTGTCTCTGTCAATCCTGCTCAAAATTTCTGAAGCATTTTATCAATTGAACCAGGATAACACCAGGATATGATGTATTCTACAGATTAATATTTCATGTGTCAGGACTCACCAGGAGGCAAGAACATCACTCCTCGCACACCCCCTTCCTTCACAGGTATCCGTCTCACGTCTGCCGACTTCTTCAACCTGGTCACCGTGGTGCTGTACAGAGGTTTCTGGGTCGTCTCATTGACAACCAGATCCTCCACAGACCAGTGACCCAGATAGAGGGACAGTGTGTAGAGGACAGGGTCTTCCCCGTTCTTCACCACCATGCGGACGTTCTGTGGGCCAGAGGGGCAGGGACTCAGACTCCAGAACGGTCCCATAGGGTCCACACCTGACACACATGTGGAAGGTTGGGTTGATAAACCTGACTGAGAAAGGTGCATATAATTCGTTGTTTCAACAGACTTTGATATTCTGTGTCCACATATAATGATTCATGTAAAACTACATCCACCTGTTGCAGCTCATGTAGACTGATGCATAGCAGTCCATGTCGAAATAATATTCCAAGAGTTCCAAAAGGTCACCTTTTTGCGACTGAAAGCCCCAAACTGTTCCACAATACAATAACACGTCAGTCTTATCTGTGACAGAACAGGAAGTAGGAAAAAGGCCTCCTCAACATGCTGTAACTATCAGCTGGGACAAAAAACAAAACAAAACAAAACAAAACAAAAAACAAAAAAACTGAGCAACAACCGATTCTACCTGGAGTGTTGGTGGCTTGAGACCTAAAGGTAAATCTGGATGGGCTGTAAAATAAAAGTGGCTCAGCTGGTGAAGCTGTCGTAATCTGTGTGTGTGTGTGTGTGTGTGTGTGTGTGTGTGAACAGCTATGTTGTTAAGGTGTTTGAAGCGACTTGATTATCGAATGAAAGCTATTATATCAGAATTTATTGAACCCATCAATGCTCAGACCTCTTACCTACATCAACATTCCAGGCAGAATAATTGTGTGCTGTTTTGCTTTCTTTTCCCGCGACCTATTTGAGCAAACTAAAAAGAAAACTTTTGGAAGATTTGTAACTTAGTTTTGGTTTACCGACTTACACTAATATCTGGTAAAGCTTTCAAGAGTGTAACAGTTAGAAAACACTTTTTTTTCCATAAATACGTCATGTTGTGTTAGCTTCATTTGTACCCTGAAATACCTGTGTACGTTCCTCCAACTGAAGCATCTCGACTCAGGTCAAGGTCACCTTCATCACTGGACACGTAGTGACCACACGAGGTAAATGTCACAGGTTGTCTGCGCCACTGTGCCTGTGTCGTGGCATACAACGTGACCTTGGCCTTCGTTGGCAGGCCTTGAACTTTGATGTGAACTTTCTGGTCAAAGAGGCTGACCTTGGGTGTGACCTGTATGGGGTCTGGTTGGGAGGACACGTGGAGGTGATGGGTGGGGTGCTGCACGGAAATCCGCTGTAACATGGGACTTTGCTTCCTTGAACACGCCGATGCTGTGAAGAATCAAAGAATCTGTGAGTGAATTGTTACATTATAATCACATCTTATAAAGTTGAATCTGTACCAAAAGAAGATACCAAACCAAACAAACATAACAATCAATATATAAGGTAAACAATCTGATGCTCATGATATTAACAAAAGGACATTTCGTTTCATTTCTGCATAGGTCCTGTCTATTATTGGACTCGTCTGGAAGGTTGATGACGTCATTTGTGTGACATAAGCTTCACAAGCAGCTCTTTCCAGTAGATATGTCTTGCATCTTACTTATGCTTACTGCGCATATTTTGTGAATAAACGCATGGAGCTGGAGCTGGCGAAAAATCACCCTATGATGATCTGGAGATCTGGACATCAATTCTTCCAATCATATTGTGATGCCATTCTTCCTGGCTACCCTTAATAGTGCTGAGATAAGCTATAAAAGATGATGATTTCAGCTATGAGGCATATTCTCACGTGCATGAAACGATGCCATGTTAAATCTTTTCTTTAAACACCAGATTAGCTCTTTTTTGTTGTATGCATTCAGTACAAACTGTCCTTCTTTACAACAGTCTATCATTTCATTGTATGTGTTATTTATCTCCCCCTTTTTTTGTTGCCTTTGCTTTACTTTAAAGTGTACTGAGCATGCTCCTAGAGCGTGTTTCACGCTCAACAAACCACAGATTATTGTTGTTATCATTACCATCATCATTATTATCATCATCATCCTTCTCAGTATTATTATTATCATTAGTAGTTGTAGTAGCAGGAGTAGTAGCATATATCTAATATCGACCTCATGGGTCAAGTCAATGCACAAATAAAGAACAAGAGCCATTCATACCATAGAATCGAGTGGTACCACTAAGGAAAGCTGTTAACTTGGCTTTCAGAACGTGGCTGCCAATCTGATGGCCTGGAACAGAGAAAAAGACTCGAGGTTCCTAGCATCAATAAAACGCACAAAATCTATCGAAGGAAAGAGACATACAAACATACACACGTGAGCAATGACGGTGCTGTTTCACTGAAATGAGAGTCACAGAGACAGACAGGCAGGCAGACAGAAGCAGGGACAATGAGAGAGCAGGTTGACTGAAATAAAGGCTTTTGGTAATTTAACGCTTTGCTTCCCATTAACAAAGAATAAGTAAAAATAATAACTGAAACAAATGAGTAAAATGCGTTTATACCCTATGGATGCCAAATTTAATTTGCGCTTTAATGCACTTCATCGTCCACTCAAACCAAGTTGTCAACGACAATCCACATGACCTGGGATATGTTCATAATGAGACCCTCGAATAAGGCTCGAGCATCTCCTGCACACTGAAATTTTCCCCGTCCACTGCTGCTTCACACCAGGGATTAAAAACCAGTCACAAGGGGCTGCTTCACACCAGGGATTAAAAACCAGTCACAAGGGGCTGCTTCACACCAGGGATTAAAAACCAGTCACAAGGGGCTGCTTCACACCAGGGATTAAAAACCAGTCACAAGGGGCTAAGTCAGGGGAATACGGGGGATGAGTGACCAGCTGTACACCGTTCTCTTTCTGGAAGTCTAGAGTTGCAGGAGCTATGTGAGCTCGGGCATTGTCATTGCCCTCTTGTTCCAATTCTTGGACGTCACACCCACCATGCTTTAAACACCTTTGGAAGGCAGACAGTGACGTACCACTCAGTTTACTTACGTCCTTTCTTGGAGGGGTACAGTTGCAACATGGTCTAATTTTGCAAAGAGGCATGCAACCATTTTTGTTTTGAATGACTCTTGGAATGGCGGGATTTTGTAGGTGCACTGTCACGTTTCTGTTCTTCTGTCGAGTGGTGGGGTACCCGACAGCATAACACTTCCATATATGGTGATGTTTATGAAGGATGGTGCTAATGCTCCCTAATGAAATCTTCATCTTCTCTTTCATTTCATCAATGGTGACACGAGGCTCATCTTTGATCATGGACCTAAGATGGCCGTTTTTTGGTCATTTACCACTGTTACAGGTCGGCTACAACGGTCACTATATTTCAGGGTAGGTCTTCCACGTCGAAACTGCATGTTGTGTCACCTAAAGACTGGTCTGTGCTGTTGCTTACTTCCCAAAACAATCCAACAAACTTTGGAAGCATTGCAGATAACTCTTTCCCTGGCGAAAATAGTACATCATCAATGCTTGAAAATTGGCGCTGACTTGCCTTACATTTTGATTTCCGTAACACGAACGTTTTCACGCAGCAGAATGAAATTAAACTTTTACTTATTATGACATTGCTGTTATCAGATCAGATAGATATAGATGTATCTGCTACGGGTAAGCTGGATCCCAGTACTACCTGTCACAGGGTCGAATTGCTGGCGACTAAACCAGCACCCCCAGGAGAATGGTGAGGAGGGTGGCTAGACACCCTGATGGAAATAAATGACCCATCAAAGGGCGCCAACTCTGGAGAGCTACCTGCGGCCACCTAGCTAAGGGAGTAAACCCTGACAGAAAATCCGGTGCGGGGCCCCTAAGGCGGCTGGATGGCAAACTTTGTCACTTTCCGGCAGCTCCTGCGACCACGTTGGCACCAAAACGTAACAGCCTTGCTGTTCCTTTGAATCTGTCAGCGAGGTGGAGAGGGGGGACAAGCTGCATGGGCAACAGCCTGTCTTCCATATTACATTGCCCAGGCTTATATCCGTCCATCCATCCACAAACACCTTGCACCTACGACCTGAAGAGGACACTCCAGCTTCGCTACTAGCACTAGCATCGGAACAACACGTGAAGCAACAGGTACCGGTTATAAGTTAGCACTCAATTGGCGTAGAGCCGATGCCAGGGATTGCTTTTGACGGTGGGAGGGACCCACTGGACAGCTACCGCCCGCTCAAGCTGGGCAACCCCCAGCCAGTTAGGTGCTGCCCCGCCACGACCTGCCTTCTTCAATGGGTGTATGAAGATTAGGAGAATATCCGACAAGCAGGTCGTTAATTTCCGCACGAGACAAAAAGAAAACTTCAAGAAACGGATCATCAATGAAACTGGCCTGTTGGAATGTCCGGACAATGATGCCTGGGCTCTCCCAAGATCTGCAAGACATCACTGACGCCAGAAAGATGGCCGTCATAAACAGCGAGCTGAAGAGACTAAATGTGGACATTGCCACTCTGCAGGAAACACGGCTGGCTGACTCAGGAACACTAAAAGAGAGGGACTACACCTTCTGGCAAGGAAAGAGCTCTGATGTCCCAAGAGAGTACGGAGTAGGCTTTGCACTCAGGAACAGCCTGCTGAACATGATCGAACCAGGCAGTGGTGGTTCAGAACGACTCCTGACTCACCAGAGTGGGTGCAGACAACGATTCGTGGCCCCCCTGTATCGGTTCCTTTGGAGTGGGGAAAATGAATGAGAACGGACATCAACTACTTGAGTTTTGCACCTGCCATGAACTGTGCATTGCAAACTTCTTCTTCAGGACGAAGTCCCAACACAAAGTCTCCTGGAGGCACCCGCTCTCAAAACATTGGCACTAACTGGATCTGATCCTAGTAAGGCGAGCTGCCATCAGAAACCTTCTCCACACTCGTTCTTACCACAGCACAGACTGTGACACGGACCACTCTCTGCAAGATCAGACAGCAACCAAAGAAGTTCCACTGCTCAAAGAAACAAGGGAACTCTTGCACTGACGTCAGCAAGATGTCTCAGCCAGACCTTGTAGAACAGTTAGCAGAGGCCTTTGAGAGAGAATTTGATGCACTGCAACCCAGAGACTCTGCCACAGAAAGATGGGAACCGCTACGAGACACCATGCACCGCATTGCTATTGCCACCTTTGGGAAGAAAACCGCGAAGTCCCACAACTGGTTTGAGGCCAAATCATCAGAGATGACTCCCATTATTGAGGCCAAGTGTGCTGCACTCAATGAATACAAACGGTCACCCAGTGAGAAGAACCTGCAAATCCTCAGGGCCGCCAGGAGTAAGGTTCAGCTTAACGCCAGGCGATGTGTTAATGAGTACTGGACAGAGCTCAGCGAAGAGATACAGATTGCTGCTGAAAGAGGCAACATCCGAGGGATGCATGATGGCATCAAGAAGGCACTGGGACCAACACAGAGCAAGACTGACCCCCTTAAATCCTCTACTGGGGAAGTAATCAACGATCCTAGCCAGCAGATGGAGAGATGGACGGAACACTACTCCGACCTCTACTCCACAGAAAACATGGTGTCCAACTCAGCCCTCGATGCCATCAAGTGCATGCCGGTCATGGAAGAACTTGATGCAGAGTCAACTGAGGACGAACTCAGCAAGGCCATTAACAGCCTGACATAGGCAAGGCACCTGGCAGCAACGGAATTCCCCCCAACCTCATTAAACACTGCAAGACTATTCTTCTGCATCCTCTACACACAGTCCTCTGTTAGTGCTGGAATGAGGGAGCTGTACCATAGGACATGAGGGATGCCAAGATCATCACCCTGTACAAAAACAAGGGTGAAAGGAGTGACTGCAACAACTGCAGAGGCACTACGCTTCTCAGCATTGTAGGCAAAGTCTACGCTCGGGTCCTTCTAATCCGCCTGCAGAAACTGGCCGAACGCGTCTACCCGAAATCACAGTGCGGTTTCCGAGCAGAGAGATCCATGGTTGACATGACCTTATCCCTTCGCCAAATCCAGGAGAAGTGCAGGGAGCAGAGGATGCCCCTGTATGTCGCATTCATTGACCTTACCAAGGCCTTTGACCTAGTCAGCAGAGACGACCTTTTTAGGGCTCTTCGAAAGATCGGCTGTCCCCCGAAACTGCACAGCCTGATTGAGTCCTTCCACTCCAACATGAAAGGGACGGTGCAGTTTAACGGTAACCTCTCCAAGCCCTTTGACGTACGCAGTGGTGTCAAACAAGGATGCGTCCTCGCCCCCACCCTATTTGGAATCTTCTTTGCTCTTCTCCTGAGGCATGCGTTCAGCACAGCACAAGAAGGGATCTACCTGCGGACCAGATCAGATGGCAGGCTCTTCAATTTCGCCCACCTCAGAGCAAGGACAAAAGTCTGCGAAGCCCTCATCAGAGACATGCTTTTTGCCGACGATGCCGCAGTTGTGATCCACACCCAGTGGGACTTGCGGTCACTAATGGACCGATTTCGGTCTGACCATCAATCTCAAGAAGACAAATGTCCTAGGCCAAGACACGACATCTCCACCAGCCATCACCATTGAAGACTACGAGCTTGAAGCCATCCATCAATTCACTTACCTTGGGTCCACCATCACTGACAACCTCTCCCTTGACACAGAGATCGACAAGAGGATCGGGAAGGCAGCCACAACACTAGCCCACCTGACACAAAGATTGTGGACAGATCCCAAGCTGACCACGAAGACAAAGATGGCTGTATACAACGCCTGCGTCCTCAGCACCTTGCTGTATGGCAGTGAGGCGTGGACCACACATGCTCGTCAGGAGAAAAGGCTCAGTACCTTCCACCTGAGAAGCCTACGGCATATACTCGGCATCTCCTGGCAAGACAAGGTGACAAACACCGAAGTCCTGGCTCGCACTGGCCTCCCGACCATGTATAACATGCTGAGACAGTGTCGGCTGCACTGGGCCACGTTCGCCGCATGGAAGATGGTCGCATCCTAAAAGACATCCTTTATGGAGAGCTCGCCATGGGGCAGAGAAGCATCGGCCAACCACAGCTGAGATATAAAGACGTTTGCAAACCTGACATGAAGGCGCTTGAGATCAACACTGAGTCCTGCAGACGATCACAACAGCTGGAGAAGCACTCTCAAGAATCAGCTACGGATTGGTGAGGACAAACTGTCAGCTGCAGCAGCAGAAAAGCGAGCTCGCAGAAAAGGGACGGCAGCCAACAGACCAGCATCAGCTTACACATGTGACCGCTGCGACAGACTGTCTCTCTCGCATTGGTCTCTACAGTCACAAACGGATGGCAGAGATGCTGGAGACACAGCAGCCCTTAAGAGGCCAATGAAATTGTACAGGACACTTCACATGGTTCCGAGGCACGCTTTTCAATCACCCTCCACAGACACCATCTAGGCCTGATAACAGTTTTCTTCAAGTTCAGTTTTTGAAATAAAGATTCAACAACTTTCACATTGATCTCAAGTTCTGTTGTTCCTTGGTCTTTCCCTACAGCTGTGACATCACACCTTGATCACAATGATCAACCATCTCTTTTGTCTTAGTAGCATGTAACTCCCGCAATTTTCTTAGAGTTCGTGTGGGAGAGATAAAAAACAAACAAACAAAAAACAAAACAAAAACTAGTGTCAACTTACCTGATCTAATCCAAATGAAGGAAAGACAGATAGAGACAGACAGAGACAGTACGTCAGACAGAGGGAGAGAGATGGGGGGGGGGGGGGGGGTAGGGGGGGGGTGAAAGGGGGACGAAAGAAAGATAACCATCAAAAAGGTATGGAAATGTGAACAGTGAAAAGTCTTTTATTGCCCACATATCAGTACAGCCCTCCGGATAAGGGGATGTCATTTATAGCACACACACACACACACACACACACACACACGCACGAACGCAGAAAGGGAGAGAGAGGGGGGGCGGGAGACTTGGACTTATTGCATTGTCATTAATTTTATGATTCTACTGACAACAGGGTGACCAAATACAATACAATACAATACAATACAATTTTTGACTGCATGTTGTCAGCATATAATTTTTGACTGTAGCTTGATGAAGCCTTATTTACACAAAAGTGTGTCTTCACAAGTGACTGAGAACGTTGATGTTTTTGACTTTTTGCATTCATTATCAGTTGTTTCGCTTGTCAGTTTAACGACTTCTCTTTTACGTCTTTTTAAGTCCTTTAAGTAATTTCCTGTAATTGTATTTAGATTTTTTTTTCAAATATCACCCTCATTTCACCTTCATTTGCCCAGTTTCCCCCAACCCTCCATTTATTCACATCTCCCACCCCTTCTAAATGATAATACTCAAATGTATTCATAAATACTTTAACAAAATGTCTTCAATCACCGATATGTGTGACGGCACATTAAACAAAATACCTCCTACAATACAATATAATACAATACAATACAACATATTCTGC
>NC_134896.1:57736020-57764183 GCF_041734735.1 Babylonia areolata
CGCTGTCTCTCTTCCTGCTCAGTATATTGGAGAATATGTCTTCGAGGCAGTAAATAAACGCAAAAAGATAACTACATCTCCTAATACTCTTTAATCAATGAATGATTCTTGCAGGTTCAATGAGAGAGAAAACGTGTATAAAAAAAGGTAAGGGTAACCCAATGATGGTCAACTTGGTTTACGTATATAAATCATATGATATGTGCCCATGTTATATGCTAAAATACTTGCTATGTGATATGTATTGTCAAATGACCAGGAAGAAGAAAATGTCACATGGACCTTAAAGCTAAAGACAGAAAAGTATCAGATTGTCGAAGTATCTGAATTATATTATTAGTTATTAATATTTTAGATTAATGTCACTAATACTGTACAGCCAATGACATTAAATTATCTGTGTTTAGTCTCCTCTCTGTCTCTCTCTCTGTATGTATGTGTCCTGCGTGTGTATTTGTGTGTGTGTGTGTGTGTGTGTGTGTGTGTGTGTGTTTATGTGTGTGTGTGTGTGTGCGTACGTACGTGCGCGCGCGCGCTCGCGCGTGTTTCTGTCCCTTTATGTTCTACTCCTCTCTCTCTGTGCACATTTTTCTCATCAGCGTATTGTTTTCCTTAATTGATGATACACAAAAAATTGCAATGTGTATTCAATGACCTTTCAGTTCTCTTTTTGATGTCCATTTGAAAGAAAGAAACCCGAGTGGGAGCATGAGATAGAAGTAAGTGAATGTTTACATTAAAAAAACAAATCTTTCGTTTTTGTATGCACATTCGCTGGGACTGTGTGCTGTTTACCTCTTATCATCAAAAGGGGGTTAGGGGGTGCACGGGAGGGGTAGTACCTCTAGAGGGGTGGTTTGTCACGCTCTTCCAGGAGTGGTTCGTCCTCCATTGGTCCCCACCGGCACCCAGCTCTCACCTATGGGTCCTAGAAGCTGCTAGCATGCGGCAGCGCCCAACCCCCGGGCAACGGCTTTGACAGGCTGGCTAAACTAGGTGAGGGTAGCCGATGGGTCTCAAACCGTCGGTGAGTTAGAGCTTGTCTACCCAAGCATGTGAAGACTGGATCCGGCGGACTCTGCGGAAGAAACCTTCATGGTTCAACAGAGAGGAAGGCAGTTGCAGCAGAGCACTGTGGAGTGCTGAGGGCAGAATGAGGCACACATCCTGGTCATCCACTGCATCCGTTTCCATCTCCAGTCGTCTTGACCTCGTCTTGCCACTGGATACAGACGGTCTCGGACAAGAGAGTGAGGTCAACGGTGCGCAATTCCTCCTCACTATAAACAAAGTCATCGCGTAAATCATCAGTCATCCTTCATCCCATACCATCATTTTCCCCAAGCCCTGTGGCGACAGGCGAGCGACGAAGCGACAGGTGTGGGTACACTGGCAGTTGTAGCCGCGGACCTGCACACAGGCGGCTCAGGCCATAGGGTCATTTTTCACCGACTGGAGCAGTGGTGGAGATCGGCAGCACCCTGAGCGACTGAGCAGCCCTCTTCAGGACAGCACTTCTCACCTCCATGGCATGAGGAAGGGGCTAGAAAAGGTGCCCTAAACATTGCCTGCTCCACACCACCCTAGTCAGCATATCGCGGCTGACGGGGACCCTACTCAAGCAGTCGACACACAAAGGAAAGAAAGAAGAAAACAAGGAGCACCCCATTGACCATTGCCACATGGAACGTGCGTACGCTTCTGGACAGAGGCGACTCAGACAGACCACAGAGACGCACAGCACTCATTGCGAGTAAACTAGCCAGGTACAACATCGACATCGCTGCCTTAAGTGAGACCAGACTGGCAGAAGAAGGCGAACTCTGTGAGCGAGGCGAAGGCTACACCTTCTTTTTGAGTGGTCGCGGACCTGAAGAGAGACGTGAGGCTGGAGTTGGCTTTGCGGTGAAGACAACCCTTGTTGGCAAGCTGGCTGGTTCCCTGAAAGGAGTGAACGATCGCCTGATGACGATGAAACTCCCTTTATGCAACGGGAAGAAGTTCACCACCATTGTCAGCGCCTACGCGCCCACCATGACCAACCCGGATGAGATCAAGGACAAGTTCTACGAGGACCTGAACGCTGTCATCACCACTGTTCCCAACACAGACAAGCTCATAATTCTTGGTGACTTTAACGCGAGAGTTGGTTGTGACAGCACCTCCTGGGAAGGCGTGGTTGGGAAGCATGGGGTTGGCAACTGTAACAGGAATGGTCAACTACTTCTCTAGACATGTGCCGAGCACGACCTTCTTATCACAAACACCGTCTTCTGCCTCCCTACCCGTAACAGGATCTAGGACGTCATGGATGCATCCTCGCTCTGGGCATTGGCATCTCATCGACTTTGTCATCGTCAGGAAGAGGGACAGGCAGGACGTACGAGTCACGAGGGCCATGTGCGGCGCCGAGTGCTGGACAGACCACCGCCTTATCATCTCCAAACTCAACCTCCGCATCCAGCCCAAGAGACGGCCTCAGTGCATGAAAGCACCCAAACGCCTGAATGTCAACAAGCTGGAGCTAGGCAACATCAAGCAGAGCTTTGCTGACACCCTGGAGGAACGCCTTGAGTCCACCGTGCTGGACAACCAGAATGTGGAGGCAGCATGGGGCGCACTGCACGAGACGGTGTACAACACTGCCATGGAGTGCCTGGGGCCTTCTGCCAGGAAGCACAAAGACTGGTTTGATGAGAACTGCACTGAGATCAAGCAGCTGCTGGAAGACAAACGCCAAGCCTACAGAGCCCACATTGAAGATACCAAGTCACAGTCAAAGAAAGACATACTGAAGAGTGCACGCAGCACCATCCAGCTGAAGCGTAATGTTGACAAGTTGACAAGTCCTGACAATATTGTCCACAAAGCAAAGAAGAAAAGAGAAAAAAGACTCACTTGGAGTCTGGGATATCACCCTCCCCCAACCACTGTCTGCATGGCTCAGAGCTTCCTTTGAAACGTAAACCCCCCACCCAACACCTCTCCACTCCCACTCCCTCACCAACTGTAGGGTGGAGGCGTGTGTGTGTGTGTGTGTGTGTGTGTGTGGAGGGGGTCAAAGGCACTACCTGTATCTGCCCTCATGACTTGTCCTGTTCACCCAACACACCCAGATACACGTCCCTACTTCCATTCACCCAGCCTGTGTCCCTCCAACATCCAGTCTTCTCTGTGTGTAGTTGATGCAGTTCAGTGTATGTGTCCACAGCTGTTACAGACACCACGCCTGTGATTGCTGGTGTTGAGGTGTCAGTCATCGTCCTCATTCTTATCATCGTCATCGTCCTCATCGTTATCTTCGTTAGAAGGTTAGTTCTCTCTCTCGCTGTTTAATGATAGTTTGCTGTGTTCATATATATATATATATAAATTATTATGTATTTGTGTATACATGTTTTGAGCACAAAATAGATTCAAATGTGGAATGTATTTACGGTGCATGACAGAGGGGGGAGGGGGGGGGGGAGAGATTACAAGAAAAAAAGTCTTTGTACATGAGGATACATAGATATTTATTAAATTAAAGAGTTGTTTGTTGCATTCACATGTGTGTATCTGTGCGTGTCTATGTGTGTGTGTGTGTGTGTGTGTGTGTGTGTGTGTGTGTGAATGAGAGAGAGAGAGGTTCTGTAACAATAATATAGTGTGACTGATAGCAGTTTACATAACTGATTTCAGACTGTTGGGAAACAGACCCTGGACTGACTGATCCATTCCGGGGGGATGAACCATGCATCTTGTGTATGGAATGTAACTGAACTTTATTTCTTATATGAAGATGAATCCTTTTTCACTTAAACAAAAAGCAAACTTGAGTTTGAACAATCATTTGAAACAATTAGCCATGCACATTGTTAATATCTATATTTATTTTTTAAAGCAAATTTGAGTTTGAACAATCATTTGAAACACATAGGCATGCACATTGTTAATATCTATATTTATTTTTTCACACTGTATTACACTTTTTCTCAACAATTATAAGCTTATATTTATGTGATCAACAGTGTTTGTTTTTCATATATAGTAAAAAACTCACTGCTCAGTTACATCTTATGTATTTATGTAAATACATGTATAAAATGTAACTGACCTATATTTATCATTTGAATTTTGATTTTCATGTGTGAGCATGTAGTGCAGCTGCATACATAAATAGCTGTATGTATGACTTTGAAGTTTACACCATAAAAAGAGTGACTGTTTTAAAAAATGGTGTAGATTATGAAGTAATTACACACACACACACACACACACACACACACACACACACGTGTGTGTATGTGTGTGTGTTGGGTCTTACTCAATCAGGGTTATCACAAAAATATGTAATATGATGAAAATGTGTTGTGAATGACATTTTTTTCTAATACTAATAGTAATCATAAAGCAGACAGGCACATTGTTAATACCCATATTGAGTTTTTTCACATTGCATTAATTGTTTCTCTATGATTAAGCTTATAATGCATTACGTAATAGTTTAACAAAAAGTTCAGTCACATCTTATATATCTATACAAGTTATGTAACTTAACTTTATTACCTATCTTGTGTGTGTCTGTGTGTGTCTGTATATTGGTCACACTTAGGTGCATTTCCTCTTTCATTTAAACAAAAGCAGGTATGAGTTATAAATTATTTTTTTCCTTTGTGACTTTAATTTTGAAAAAAAGAAATGTGAAAAAAACCCACAAAAAGAAACAACAACAACAACAACAACAAAAAAGTGAAATCCAACACAGATTTGTGTGGTGTATGTTTCTATGTTGGGAGGTGCACATGACTTTTGTTTTGCAACTGATTTTGTGTGTGTTTTGATTCAATTATTGTAGTAAGTGCATGTCACAAGTGAGTCTTGAAGGCCTTGCCTCTCTTGTTCTCTGCTTATGTCAACAGCATGCACTGATAAGAGAAATATAAAACTGATTCAGGAGCTTGTAAACAAACAGATAAACTTCAGAATCACAATAACACCACCAACAATAACAAAACTACTATAAATAAGTAGAAAGAAAAAAAGATATCCAGAACTCTATGTGAATGAAAATAGTTCACAAAACACAGGGTGTTATTATTCACAAAGATCAATGTTGACCTGGGCACACGACATAGGAGAACGTCTTTCAAACAAAATACTTCAGTTAGCAATTCGCAAGATTTTTTTTTCTGTACACACGTTCTTCCAGTCAATCATCAAATAACAACTTTATGGAACAGCTGTAGTAACAGGAATTTGAAAATCATTCAAAATATGTATAATGGAGTACCAAAAGTTCCCTAAGTCTAGCATCCTGACTCTCTAATGACTATAAACAACCCAGAATATCATTTTTCCATGACAGGCTGTTCTTCAACAATATTTCAACAAGCAATTTGCGTGTATTACGTTATGTATGGATATGTTCCTAAAAAGAGAAGGGAAGCTTTAATAACGACCACAGACACAGCAACATGTTATTTTAATCTAAACAAACATATTGTTTGTACACGTTCACCTTCCTATAATCTGGTGGAAAAAATCTGGAATAACAGTCCAGATAATAAAATGTATACTTATACGATCTAGAAAACAGCAACATAGTTTCCTTGATCAGAAGAGAAGATTGTAAAATATAGCAAATCTAACCAAACATTGTAAATGGAACTTCCTCCACCATGGAATATGAAACCAATATTACGATAAGATAACAAAATCTGGTATTGGCAGACAAAGAATTCCAGAGAAAATGATTTTGTTAAACACACACACACACACACACACACACACACACACACACACACACAAACACACACACACACACACACACACACACACACACACACACACACCAGGTTATAACACAGACTCACTAAATTTATACAGGAAGGATAATGATTTTTTTACGAGAGATGGGTTTTCAGAAATGCCAGTATCCGTTTCCAGGAATCTTCCTGTGCAGCCACGTGGTCAGTCGGGTTACCTCCCCACCGTATGTCCAGTTCTGTGAAAGACAGAAACAACAACTTGAATTTTCATCTGGGGTGGACATGTGACGAATTCCTCCTGACGTGAAATAGTGTGACAAAATGTTTGTTGTGGTCTTCATCAGCTGTGTCATTTGATTATCGTTTACTATTGGTCATGTCATACAGTTTAACTAACATTTACTGCATCTATTCCGGCGAAACAGAAACAGTGCAGAAGTGCATAAATGGAGATTTATGTGAGACAAAGAAATAAATACATTAACACTTTTGTGACTGATCACATGTACTTTTGTCTTTTGGAAGGATGATTTTTAATTGTACTTCTGGTGAATGGTCAACTTGTAAAAGAAAAACTTTGAAGAATGGAATTATTTCCATAAAGAAGTACACGTTCTTCAAAACATCGGAGCATCGACGCTTTCCAATGTACTTTTGTGCACTGACAGCTCAAGTAAAAAAAAAAAAACAATTTCAATAGCTTAGGACACTCAGTTTGAAGCGGTCACTGATTACCGCTTTCCATCAATTTTCATAGAAAAAGATGAGTTACAGATAAAATGCAAACTCAGAAAATGGTAGCTCAACTATGTTTTGTACCAATGAAAACCTCCATCATATAGAAAAATTAAACAACACAATAATGAATCGACGAACTAATACATTAACTGATGCTCTGGGTAATATAAAATACAAAGATATTACAGACACAGAGAATGATACAATCACACCAAGTTTGTTTTTCCTCCATTGCCTTGAAGGTTCTGTTTCCTCAATACATATTATTTCATAATGACTATTGCAAAGTATTTTTCGCATATGATGTTCAAGTTGATAAAGTTTTCAGATTACAGTGATACCAGATTTATTATTGTTAGAAAAAAAGCAAACAACAGAAAAACAGACAGAATTGTAGTCAGACTATAGTAGTTCTTACTGATGTTTATGACTTGTTATTTGTGTCTTGGTTTATTTCCGCAGTGTCACTGATTTTGCAATGAAAACGGGATGCACGTGTTCCCTGCCACAAACTCTCTCATCACACTTACTCCAAGTTGGGTGAAAACAGAAACTGCAGTGAGGGGAGTACGGTGGTTCCAGTAGGTGACCTGCCCCTGGATAGTGAACCACCTCCATCAGATGTCTCTTATCCTCAGGGTACATGCTGTGACAGACGTCGGCCAGTTCCACGTTCACCACCTGATCATCGTCACTCACCAGCATCAGGACGTGGGCTGAACTCTCCCATACCTGACACACAAACACACGTGCTCGTCACCCCCATCGCCCAATCTGTGTGTGTGTGTGTGTGTGTGTGTGTGTTTGACTCACAGGGATGAGATGATCTCTGGTGACTGAAAGGCAGTCTGTGGTTTCGTATCCTCTTTCTGTTGGCTTAGCTTTACTCGGGTCGACCCTGCAAACACACGGTTGAGTACAAATAAGGACTTGTCCCTGCAAACACACGGTTGAGTACAAATAAGGACTTGTCCCTGCAAACACACGGTTGAGTACAAATAAGGACTTGTCCCTGCAAACACACGGTTGAGTACAAATAAGGACCTTGTCAACAAGGATACAAGTAAATAATTTAAATTTGAAAAAAAAGGACACGGAATTAATGTGTCACTCTAATTAATCGTAACAAAGGCGAATATAGAGAAATTCAGAAAGAAGAGAATCAGATTGAATCAGTCGTTTGAAAAAGTTAAACGGTTGACAACCACAGAAAAAGACAGCTTAGCAAACCATCCTGGTTCGTTTAATCAAATATGAGCGAATGTTAATGATCAATCCCAACGCATTTGTGTGTGTTCCGTCCATCATTTGTATTTCTTTTCTTTTCGTTTAATTGTGAACAAGCCCATATAAGTGATAAGCTATCGGGAACGAGCACGTGCATAATATTGAATACTTATTGATCTGTGTACGATTTCGTATTTTCCGAAAAAGATAACTTGGGTGAATGTAGACAGTGCAAGAGTATCACATTGAGTATATAGCACAAAAACCTTTTCATGCACATATTCATAATTTAGAATGTAATGTTGGTGATGAGTGAAGTCTGTTTTAAGAGAGTTGTGCCCCTGGATACAAAAGATAACTATTTATTCAACATAACGCCCCTCTACCAGGTCCATTTGAGAGATGTGTATGTCAATGTAACTTCCATACTGAGCAAAAGAAGTTCCTATTTCAACAACAACAAAAAAGTTATAAAAACGATTGCTATCAATCAGTGTATAAAAACGATTGCTATCAATCATTGTATCAATATCGACAGTGATCAAGTTATCGACAGACACCAGACATTAGACACACTGGTCATTTCATCAACGGACAAGTGTGCCAACCCATCAATCGGCACACTGGATCTGCTGATATCAATTAAGAAAAGAAACCTGCATTGGAATAACAATGTTAGCTAACAAGATCACGTGAACTTGTTATTACTTAAGAGATGATGATAATTATAAAAAAAAAAAAAAGAAAAGAAAAAAAACCTACAGAGAAGACACAGCAGGAAACCTTACTTCACTCCTTTGCAGATAATCGTTCCGTCCTTTCGATGTAAGTCATACACCCCGTGACAACACACAGTGTTGATGGTCACAGCTGCCTTCACCACCTGAAATACAGCGTGACCGGCCTGGTCAGTCTTCCTGATCCTTCACGTCTCTTCTCTCACAAAATAACATTCTGCATATTTAGCAGCGCTATTAAGCCTATCATTACTCGATACATTCATTCGATAATGTTGACATGATGGACACTACATACACTGATACAGAGACACACATTCTCAAACAGGTACAGCCACAAACACACACACACACACACACACACACACACACACACACACTAAAACATATTATTCACCAACTGACAAAACAGGGCATTAAAATAACTTTCTGTTGAGTACCTTCGCACTGTGGAATATCTTCAAATGAGTGGGTAGACCAAGCAGCTAGAAGAGCAGCACGTAATTTCGGGGGTGCAATACAACTTGACATCCAGTTAGATCTACATGAATGCATTAGCTGTATAGAAAATGTATCTAGAAATCGATTTAAGAAACTTATAGATTCAAATAATCAATATTACCAATGTTGTGTAAACACAAAGAATGCAGCTAATCCCAAACATTTTCTAAATTCGACACCAGCAGCACATTCAAGACAAATTACAAGTCTAATATATGGACTTCGTTTAAATGCCTTTCGTACAAAATTTTCTAAAAATATAAAATGTATATGCGGTAAGCAAATAACTGTAAGCCATCTACTCATTCATTGTCCGAGCATAAGATAGTTACTTCCAAAAGATGTAGTTGATGAATTTTCTTCCAGAAATTTTAAACTCCAGTCCAGTTGGTATCCTCCTTTGATGTATTATATTTAATACTGTTATTTATATTTACATTGTTGTAGGTTAATACTTGTTGATATGCATATACATATTCTCCTTCCCATGACAACTCATTCAATACACACCACAACCTCTTTAGACTTTTTCTTATAATATACTTTTCCTCTGATACATAACATGAACTTCTTTTTTTTTTTTACACTAATATTCACATGCATTCCCTTTCCTTTATACACTACTTTACTCCTTTCCGTCTAAAAACACTTATAGTGAATAGACGTTAAACTGAAGAAAACACACACACACACACACACACACATACACACACACACACACACACACACACACACACACACACACAAAGTGTGAGTGTGTACACAAATGAATACACAATATATATGTATATACAAACACACACACATATTATACATTGACAGATATGCAAAGGGTACACTGTTGCACGGACCAAGCATAACAAGAACAAGAAAAGAGAGAAAATGGAAGGACGGGAGAAAACGATAGAGAGACAGAGAGAGGCCGCGCACCTCCCATATCCCTCACACACACACACACACACACACACACACACACACACACACACACACACACACATACACGCACGCACGCACGCACTCACACCACTACGTGTTCGTATAATGGACCAATAAAATCATGGAAAGGTATTTTACAAAGTACCTGTGGGCATAGCCATGCCATCAGCATTGAATATTCACCTCCCTTAGAATTGCCCACCACACCGATTCCACCGTCCTTCACTGCAGTGTGTGAACTGAACCATGACACTGCTTCCTGTGAATCACACACAAACACATGCACACACACACACACACACACACACACAGGCACGCGCGCACGCATGCATGCACGCAAATGAGTGGTTCAGACATTCAACATATATGCATAATTGACACCGTCTAAACCTTTTGCTTGCACGCACACTTGGTGGGGATCTAATATATGCCTTTAAGATACGTAATCCATATCTGCATTTTGTGGTTTAAGGAAACAAACATAAACAGCATACACTTTACCAACATAAAAATGTGGTTAAAGTTGGTATATGTGTATGTAAAAGGCCACCAATACAAAGAATGGCATATGGGAACTGCAGTGCATGAACGCAGAAGAAGCCAGTGGATCAGAAGTAGACATCTTTAAGCTGATTAGAAACACTTGATGTATTGCTCGTGGAATATTACGCTCGTCCACCTAATTCAGTGAAGGTAATTGCCATCCAGTGTGAACATTTTGTCATCCACGGAACAGTGGATGACTCAGTGTTTAAACTGAGATGAGTACACGTCAAAAACTAATGAACATGACAATCTCACCTCAAAGTAGTCAAACGGGACATCCTCAAGTTTGGCAGGCAGATCCTGAAACCTGAAATAAGGCAGCGCCAGCACAGCAAAGCCATGCGATGCCAGCAGAGCAGCACGGATCTCTGACAGACCTCCAGTGCTACCAGTCATGTCTATCACACCTGGGTGGCGGCCGTCTCCTGCAGCACCAACGTTCGTTCATTACGTCTTAAAAGAGTTAACAGATGTTCACTGACTGAAACGAAACAACTTTTTTTTTCATGGATATTTTCGGATGTTAACATCACGTGGGTTCTCTTCATACACATTTGACTTGCTTGCAATCAGTCAGTGTACCTGTTTTGTGGTCGATTTAGACAAAGTCCGAGAAACCTTAGACTTCGTCAGATTTTGTTTTGTCCCCTTCTTATTGGACTTCCGTCCCCATCCAGATTCGCGCAATGTTCATTGATCAGCCAACCTTAAAACTTTCATTCTTTGATTTCTGCTGGATGAAAAGACTCAGAGATGAATCTGGTAGCTGGCCAGAATTATTACAACACATCGTTCTTAAGTGCTAAAAAATGAGGAAAGGAAAAGAAAAGTGTATGTAAAATAGTTCTCACCTATATATGCTGAGAGAGGAATGAAGGAATGGAGAAAGAGAGGCTGGAGGGGTGGAAGGTGAGAGAGAGAGAGAGACAGAGACATAGACAGAGACAGAGAGGTCCACATTTCATTCAAAGTAATGTTTCTAATCTTGAAGATAGACTCACTCACCAGGAGGCAAGAACATCACTCCTCGTACACCCCCTTCCTTCACAGGTATCCGTCTCACGTCTGCCGACTTCTTCAACCTGGTCACTGTGGTGCTGTACAGAGGTTTCTGGGTCGTCTCATTGACAACCAGATCCTCCACAGACCAGTGACCCAGATAGAGGGACAGCGTGTAGAGGACAGGGTCTTCCCCGTTCTTCACCACCATGCGGACGTTCTGAGGGCCAGAGGGGCAGGGGCTCAGACTCCAGAACGGTCCCATAGGGTCCACACCTGACACACATGTGGGAAACTGGGTTGACACACCTGACTGAGGAAGATCATCAGATGTGATTGTTTCAACATAATTTGATATCTTTTTTTCTTTATCCAAATGCAGTAAGCCACCAAATTCCATATAAAACTATACCAAGAGTTATGAAAAGACTGGCTTTCTGGGAAAACTTCATGGTCACACTGTGAATATTTAAGCACACGTGAAAAGCAATGCCTTTGGAAAACAAAATATTCGAGCTGACTTTAAACAACTGGACACTTAATTTTAGATACATTGACAATGACCAATTCCTTAAACCCGGACAAATCAAGGTGAAAAGAGGGAACACACATCGTGTTTTGCTTTTTATCTGAAACCTATTTGATCAAATCCAAGAAAGCACTATATACAGCTTACCGTAACATCAACAACAAAAACAGACTCCAGTAAATGGCTTTGGGCTGTGTCAAAAATTTCAGGAACATATCCCTTTAAAAATATACATATTTCACAAGACATATTAGAGGGGTTGATTAGACATGATCATACATGTCGGAAAAAAGCCTGTCTCTCCTACGTTCGTTTTCAAGCTTAAAATACCTGTGTACGACTCCTCCAACTGAAGCATCTCGACTCAGGTCAAGGTCACCTTCCTCACTGGACACGTAGTGACCACACGAGGTAAATGTCACAGGCTGTCTGTGCCACTGTGCCTGTGTCGTGGCATGCAGTGTGACCTTGGCCTTCGTTGGCAGTCCTTGAACTTTGATGTGAACTTTCTGGTCAAAGAGGCTGACCTTGGGTGTGACCTGTATGGGGTCTGGTTGGGAGGACACGTGGAGGTGATGGGTGGGGTGCTGCACGGAAATCCGCTGTAACATGGTACTTTGCTTCCTTGAACACGCCGATGCTGTGAAGAATCAAAGAATCTGTGAGTGAATTGTTACGTTATAATCACATCTTATAAAGTCGTATCTGTACCAAAGGAATATCACAAACTAAACTAAACAAACATACCAATCAATATGTAAGGTAATGAATGAAACAATACCATGTTACATCATTCCTTTGAACACTGCATTGCCTCTTTGTTGTGGCATGCATTCAGTACAAAATGTCCTTCCTTTGCCACGGCTTATCATTCTATTGTATGATATGTGCTATTTCATCTCATGATGTTGTTTTCGTTGCCTACGTATTACTGTAAAGCGTGGTGAGCATGCCCCTGGAGTGAGTTACCACGTTCAACAAACACGGATTTGTTGTCATCATCATCATAATCAAAAACATAATCATCATTATCATGATTATAATAAGTATTATCATGATTATGATAAATATTATTATCATCATCATCATTGTTGTTGTCGTTATTATCATTATCATTATCATATCTTTGATATAAACATTATGGGTAAAGTCAACACAGAAATAAATACAACAAGAGCCATTCATACCATAGAATCGAGTGGAACCACTGAGGAAAGCTGTAAATTAGGCTTTTAGAACGTGGCTGCCAATCTGATGTCCTGGAACAGAGAGGAAATTTAGGGGTTCCTTGTAGAGAAAAAGCAATGACGGTGCTGTGTCACTAAAAATGTAAGAGACAGGCAGAGAAAGAGACAGAGAGACAGAGACAGAGAAGGCAACACGATCAAAGTAGATGGTTTTGGACATTTTACGCCTAGCTTCTCAATTACAAAGAATACATAGAAATAATAAGAGAAACAGCTTGGTAAAATATATAATTGGATTATCTTATTTAATTAATTATTTATTTATTTAATTAGATAATCATATTAATTAATCAATTAACTGATAATCCATTTATATATTTTACCAAGCTGTTTCTCTTATCATTTCTATGTATTCTTTGTAATCAATGAACTAATTAATTAGAAAACAATATCCAATTAAAACATACAATAAACGATTTTCTAAAAATAGTCAAATTCAATTTTCCTTATCAGATCAGTTGTTCTGGAACAGGTTAATCATGGAAATAATATCACTAACAATAATCCATGACAATCGGAATAGAAACGTCTGGTACAAATCTTGAAAATAACACTCCGAAACTGCAACATAAATCATGTAAACGTGAAGATGGTTTACACTCTTAAAGAAAAAAAAATCAAATGAACAAAAGAAAACTAAAATGGATGGGAAGGCATCACGCTAAAACGAAACCTGCTCTATGGAAAAACGAAATTTCGTAAACAAACAGATGTGAAAACTGGTACGAGACAAGGAAATTACATTCATGAAACGAAAGAGGTCTTAGAAGATCAGAAGGTATTCCACGAAATTCTGTACACAGAAAGAAAAACGGAAGATACATGAAATAGTATATATATATATATATATATATATATATATATATATATATATATATATATATATATATATGCTGAAAATAAACTGACAAAAATATATTTGCTGGAAGGACGTATCTCATTAGAAGAAGCATCAAGAGCTTTAATAACAAGCAAAGTGATAAGAGCCCTGCAACAGATGTTGTGATCATATACTTTTTCAATTAGTTTTGGGAAGCAGCTTGGAGACTTTATAGTTGTTCTCTGGATGAATGGTTCAATGAGGCAGAAATACTTATGAATGAAAAAGAAATTATTCCAAAAGCAAGATAAACCTCCGGAAGCTTCCTTTGCATAATATAATGAACAAAATTATTAGTGGCATCAAAGAAAGAAAAAAACAACTTTAATCACACAAAATAATTAATTAACAGCACACAGAAGATTAAAGGTTCGTGTGCATCAAAATATATCAATCCACATTTTTAATCACAATAATTAATAAACAGGTGGATTTCGGCACTGAAACTCATTTGGATAAAGAAATTGACAGCTAAATATTTCTGTTCAAAGGATTTCATTAGTTGGGCAATAGAAAGGTAATCACTTATAGCACCATTTAATTTCATTTGGGGTAGGCCATGTGGTGGAGATACTGGAGACAGAGCAGCCCTTGAGAGACAAGTTGAACATTTTACAGAACACGTCACTTACTTTAAAGGCAGACGTCTTTAATCATCTTCTGCAGATACTGACATATATTATCTGGGACGATTGTTTTCTCCAAGTTCAATTTACAAAATCAAGATTCAACACTTTTGCGTTGATCTCAAAGTTCTGATCTGCGTTTCTATTATTTGGTCACAATGAACAACCACCTCTTTTGTCTTGACGAGTCAATCTAAGTAGGCATGGTCATACAAGTAAAAACAAATTCAGTGAGGGCTGGACCATGATCACCCAAGAGCTTGTGTAGGAGAGACAAGAATACAGTGTCAACTCATCTGATCTTATTAAAATGATGGAGAGAGAGACAGACAGACAGAGAGAGAGAGAGAGAGAGAGAGAGAGAGAGAGAGAGAGAGAGAGAGAGAGAGAGTTAATCGTCATTGAGTAAAAGAATATATTGACAGTGGAGTAACAAAGTACAATACAAAACATTTGGCTTGTTATACTCACAACATAATATTACCTCTAAAGACCTCAACCTCTCAAATTATTTTCGCTGCAGTTTAAAACAAAACAAACAAAAAGTCTAAAGTGACCACTCTCATCGATATGTCATACTGTAAATTGTTAACTACTTTACCATTAGGACACACAACTTAGATAATATCCATTGTTATTTCACTCATTAACTCTGGTATTGGTTATGTTTTATTTTGTAGTTCTGCAATGTATAGATGCTACTGAACACTGGGCTTGCACTAGAGACTGACTTGTTTACAGTTGGACCAACAGGGTTGTGTGGTCAATGGTTTCTCAGCTGCAATGGGAAGTCATTTGTAGCTTTGTCTTATGTGAAGGACCATGAGTCTGAAATTAGGAGGCGAGGCTGCATTGCTTTTCAGGGCTGCATCCCAACACCCACTGTCCCCAAACCCTTTGGGCTAAGATAGTGGGAATGTAACCTGGCCAAGAAACTCTCCACTTGAATGACATTCTAGCCCAGGTAGTCAGGACAGCAGTTAACTTCAGTACTGTCCTGGTGGTCTTGGACACGACTAGCGTACAGTTGCTACTTACGAGAGAGAGAGAGAGAGAGAGAGACAGAGAGAGAGAGAGAGAGAGAGAGAGAAACAGAGACAGAGATAGAGACAGAGACACAGATATACACAGAGACAGATAAAGAGACAGTGACAGAGAGACAGAAATTACCCATATCCACCAATGTTTCAGTTACATCCAGTTCAGGTCAACTGTACCTCAGTCCACACCCGTTCGTTCCACTGTCTCACTGGAAGGTGCCGTGTGTTGCAGATTCGTTAAATACAGTTGTGACGTCATAAGGGAGAATGAAACTCTGCCCGCTAATTGCGCGCGCACCTGTTTCCGCTAGAACCTGACAGGTCACGTGCACTGCTGACGTGGATGATGGGACGATGTGGTGAGTGAGGCCACACGGCAGTGAACAGCTGGCTGCAGTTTATTTCAGACCACAGACATGCTCTGTTATCACCTGGGGTTGTGCGCGAATGAGCGAGCATGTGTGGACTGTTGGTATGTATTTTATTTGTGTCCATTCGAGCTTGTGTGTGTGTGTGTGTGTGTCTGTGTGTGTGTGTGTAGAAAGTGTGCACACGTTTGTTTTTATGTGTTTGTGCTCTCCCTCTCTCTCTAGTATTGTGTTTTGTTTCTCCATCAGTGTCACCTAATCTGTGAACGTTTAAGTCTGAAGACTAACTTTTGGCAGGAGGAGAAACAAGGATACTGACACAAAGAAGGAGAGGGGAGGAGAGAGACAAATAGACAGACACAGAAAGAGAGAGAGGGAAAGAGAAATAGAGTGTGTGGAACGCAGAGAGAGAAAGAGAGAGCATCCGTTATCTAAAATTTGACTCCCAAATCAAATCTTCGTTCTCCTCATTGTATTTATTTCCTTTTTTTGTGACAGCAGCATGTACAATGCGAAACTAAACAGATTTCATCAGTGCAGTTCATTATTTCATTCATAACTGAAACATGTTTGGGGGGTTGAGGAGAAAAAAGGAACAAGAAATAATCTGCTGCAGCTGACCTACCTCCATTCTTCAAGATTCTTTAGCAGCAGACTGAAAGCAGCTGCAGCAACAACAAAACTGCACGCACTAGAAAAGCAGTGTTTTTGGCTGGAAACCTGCAATTGCAAGACACCCATTCTAACGAAAATATGGAACATTACATGATAACAAAAATGTAACAAAATAAACAAAATTCAAGACACCCAGCTGAAAGCTCCAGCCACGTATGTTACATAGAATCCTTGGAACAAATAGTGTCCTGGAAGAGATCGGGCTGTAAATAATAATTATTGCGATTTTTGTAGGAATGAAAAGGACAACACTGAGCACATATTCTGGAGATGCAAACATTCAAAACACTTTTGGTTTGAAGAATTACTGAGGTTAAAATATGTAACATGCACCAACATTTAAATAACTGAAAGCATGGTATTGTATGGCATTGCTCAAATGGTAAGCACGGACACACTTTTTGACCTGCTGATACTTCTTTTTAAAAATCAATTATGAAAAAAAAAAACACACTACTAAGCAAACAGTGTTCCAGTCCATATCCCACAGATACTGCTGACACTATTCCATGACAGATTTGCATATTTCTATATCTGATGTTTTTCTTTTCGTGTTTTTTTTTTTTGTTTTGTTTGTTTGTGTTTTTTGTTGTTGTTGTTTTGTTTTGTTTTGGTTTTGGTTTTTGTTGTTTTGTTGTTGTTGTTGTTTTCGTTTGTTTGTTTGTTTTCTTGTTTGTTTGTTTGTTAATTAATGAAGATGAGGTCAAAACGGTAAGCTTATACTACGGTTGTAAGGAAAAGAGAAAGCAGATGAAGAAAAAAGATTCTTTGACAAAATATATTTACAAAAACTTAAAGCAAATGATTACACGTCATTTCTAGAACTAGACTGGTGGTGCTGCGACTTGTTTTTGCACACTTTCATTAAAGTCATCAATGTTCAAATGCATTTGTTTTAAGACAGATGGGTTTTCAGAAATGCCAGCATCCGCTTCCAGGAATCTTCTTGTGCAGCCGCGTGATCAGCCGGGTTACCTCCCCACGACATTTCTACTTCTGTGAACGCAGGAAACAAAAACTTTAAAAAAATCTTCTGGGTTCTAGATATGACGATATTCTGTGTACATCAAAGAAACGCTCATGCGTGGAATATGATGATGATAATAATGATAATAACTACAACAACAATAAGAAGAAGAATAATTAGAAGAAGCAGAAGAAGAATGTACATTTACACAGCGTCCTTTCTCTTCAAGAGCTCAGGGCATTTGACGTGAAAGGAAAAGATGCAGATTACATTAATCATTCATGACCACTCTTTCTTCAAGGTGCCGCCCCCCCTACCCCCCAACACACACACACACACTCTACCTCTCTCATTTGTCATGCTTACAAAGTGAGGTGACAGTTATAGGAGAAGAAGGAAACAGAGTGCTCTTAGAAAGGTTTTGATATGATGAGTTTCAGTGAAGAGTGAAAGGCAGAGATGGAACAGGCACAGCACAGTGTCACAACCGGATGCACGGATCGACCGCCACTCGCTTTTGGATCATAAACTTATCCCCGTGATTGGCGTGCAGAAAACAGTTGAATTTGAAAGTCGAGAACAATATCCATTCTTATAGTAGAGTGGTTTATTGCATGAAGTTGTAGAGGAAGCGTTTTGTTAAATGGAAAAGAAAGTATTGTTTGACAGTGTTGTGTGCTTGATGTTGGGTTACGTTTAGCAGGATGGCGGTGAACATTGTTGATGCACTGCGGAAGTGGCGTGTTGTTCGTGTGTTTAAGCGTGGTGAAGGAGGAAAACTTGGTCAAGGGGAAGCAGATATCAGGATCACACGATAGAGACAATGTCCGTGCAGATCATGCACTCATAGTTCACTTTGATCACAGTATTGACGGGCACAATAGCCGAGTGGTTAAAGCGCTGGACTCTCAATCTGAGGGACCCAGGTTCGAATCCCGGTAACGGCGTCTGGTGGGTATAGGGTGGAGATTTTTTTGGTTTTACAACTATACAAACGGGTTGCGACATAATAGTGTGGCACGTAATATGGTTGGTGGGTTGATATTTAGTCACGATGCACATAATGCAAAAGGAAAAAGAGAGAGGTGTGCTTGGAAGTGTTCACTGTCACAATTAAACATTATGTTCATTGTGAAGAATAATGATGCTGTGACTATACTATAGTGAGGTGTGTAATGTAGGGTTTGAAATGTGAAGTCGAGTGTATAGAGGTATTGTGATGAGGAAAAGAGTAGACTGATTGTCACTCTAGAAGTATCAAGAAATAATTATAAAAACAAAAAAGCATACCCACATGCATGTGCAAACAATCACGTCTAGAGATGTATCGCTCCGGACACAAACCAGTGATGTATATACATGCAAGTTAAAGCGTGCAGATGGAGACTAGGTGTTTGGCACTGACAGTTGTATGTTAACATTCTGCAGTTAGGACTTTGAGAGAAACAACAGTTGTTTTATATGAAGCTGGAAATTAATGTATCTTTATTGCGTGTGAGTAAATGGAGGTCAACTTACCGTGGAAGTTGTCTCCCATCTTTAAATTGGATTAGCCTCGAAGTTACGTAAGGGAAGTAATTTGTTAAATATTCTCCCTTGAGGGATTCGACGTTGAATTTGTGACATTTGGTTCAAGGTTTCGGATTTTTTACCCAATGTGAATGAAAAGTAATGTTTGTACATATATGATTTATTTACGTATCATTGGGTTACCCTTACTTTTTTTATATACTTTTTCTCTCTCGTTGAACCTGCAGGAACCATTCAATGATTAAAGAGTATTTGGAGTTGTTATTTGTGCGTTTATTTACTGCCTCGAAGACATATTCTCCAATATACTGAGCAGGAAGAGAGACAGCGACAGAAAGACAGACAGAGACAGAGAGACAGAGAGAGGGGAATCGTGTATTTTAGTAAGAAAACAGCAATGTGTTGAGCCCCTTGTGTCCTACGTTACGGGATTCTCACACACTCCACTCACATCCACCACGAGCCCGGACGTCCATGTTGTACACAGGGTACGTCCTGCCCAGGTCCACCTCCCACCACGGATGGAGTCTGTGAAAGGGGTGAGTGTGGATACAGTTGGCGGGAAACTCTCCGCTCGTGTCGCCATTGGCTGCCCTGCTGGAGGGTCCTTGGGGGTTAAGCTTTCTGTTCTGATTGCATGTCTTGTTTTCTGCCACGTCGACTGTAACACACACACAAACGCGCGCGCGCGCGCGCACGCACGCACGCACGCACGCACGCACGCACACACAAGAGAATGAGGAAACATGAATGGTTGTTGGGTATTATTAATGGCAGTACTCTCTATGCAGTTACAGACTTACATTAAAATAAAGGAGTATATTCTGTGCAACATGGAACAAACAATGTAACATCACGCTTACAAAAGTATCTAACAACGACAGAGGACACGGCATGACACAGACAGTGCACACGAAGTGAAACAGAAAGTTCAATCCAGAGCAACACGCTCTCTGTGCATGGAACAGTCAGTACAGTGGATGACCAAGTACAGACAGGACAAAGGAAGATAGTTCCTGTAAAACAGGAAAAGCATTGAAATGCTGGCTTCACTTTTCTTATCGGTCATTCTTCCAAACATTCTCTGTCAGAATCAGACACTGGCAGCTCTGGCATGTTCACGCAATGTCTCACCACCTTTAAACTTTCATTCTTTGATTTCTACTGGATGGAATGACTCAGAGATGAATCTGGTGGCTGGCCAGTATTATCACAACATATCATTCTTTACTGCCATGCATGCAAAAGCCTGGATTCTCAGCCAAGGGGTAAAACATATATATTCATGCTTCATGATACATGCTACAAGTATGATATTAGAACAGATATCAACATCAGTTTCCCTCGCCATACCAAGCATGAAAAGCACATCCCTCCCCAGCCACACTCTGCCCCAGCAATACCAGTGCTGAATGTGCAAAAATGATAGATGATTAATGAATTCTCCATTTGATACATTTCATATTACCCTCTCCTCTTAGATGTAGGGTTTATGATGTCTGATAATTTTAGTTAATTAATTTCTTTCAAGCTATTCTTTGTCGTGTGCATCAATATGTTTGTCCAATCCCCAAAAAATATTACCAATTGTATCGTAATTAGGAAATGAGTATTTGCTTCGTTCTCTTTGTTGTCTCTTTACATCAGTCCCAGCTCTTTCAGGTTTTGGCTCTCTAACTCTACCCGTCTGTCCGACCGTGCGTCTGTCTGTCTCTTTATATATTCATATCCATATATATATATATATATATATATGTGTGTGTGTGTGTGTGTGTGTGTGTGTGTGTGTGTGTGTGTGTGTGTGTGTAAAGAGAGAGATAGAGAGCGAGGGCATATATGAAGGACATAAGATCTGCTTCAGCGGAAGAGAGGACAGGCACGCACACGAACACATTGTGGACTGCGTTCAGGGCTGTCGTCCTGTCTCCAGTCGTATCCTCACCATACGACTAGGAGCTGCACCTTTCAACATCTCCATCATCCAGGCATGTGCTCCGACTGCTGACCACAGCAACAATGAAGTGGAGGCCTTCTACGACCACCTACAGGAAGTCGTTGAACAAACGCCAAGAGAGGGCATCCTAGCAGTCCAGGCAGACTGGAAAGCGAAAGTCGGAAACGATGCAAAAGATGACAAGGAACTTGTGGGGCATACAGCAATGAAGAGACCAACGACAGAAGGCTGAGACTCCTGGAGATTGCCAGTTATAGCGACCTTTTGCTAGCAAACACGTTGGGCTCCCACATGGCATACAGAAGATGGACATGGCATCACCCAGACGGAGAGCACCACAACCAGGTTGATTACGTCTTGGTTAAAAAACAGTTTCAGTCCAGCACAAACATAGCAAAAACTAGGGGCTTTCCATGAGGAGATGCCAGTGACCACGATATATGTGAACTGTCCAGGTGTGTGTTTAGCTTCCAGCACATTTGTATTGTATTTCTCTTTTTGTCACAGCAGATTTCTCTGTGTGAAATTCGGGCTGTTCTCCCCAGGGAGAGCGCGTCGCTACACTACAGCACCACCATTTGTTTGTTTGTTTGTTTGTTTGTTTTTTTCCTGCATGCAGTTTTATTTGTTTTTCACGTCCACAACAATCGTTTTTTGATGGGAATCATAAATCTTGGTTTGGATTGGCTTACGCAGTTTACACAAAGCCTCACGTTTTTTTTCAGTGATTAGCTCTCTCTCTCTCTCTCTCTCTCTCTCTCTCTCTCTCTCTGTCTGTCTGTCTGTCTGTCTCTCTCTCTCTCTGTCTGTCTGTCTGTCTGTCTCTGCCTCTCTGTCTCCTCTCTCTCTCTATTTATCACGCACACACACACACACACACATATATATATATATATATGCATATATCGTTTAATTTGCATCGCAGATATTGCTCTGTGTATCCTGATTTTTACCGGTATCCAAGAAAAATAAGGACAACCCCTGTCAGTTCAGTGACTTTAAACTGTATGTCAGAACGTGATGAAGTTTCAGTGCATAATCTGTTGGTCTGTGTCTGTCTGTGGACTGTCACACTATTTACTGTATTTCATGACTGTCCCTAAACAACTCTTTACCTTCCTCTTTTAAAACTGGAGATTCAGATGTGGACTTTATATCTTCAGTGAAAGATATGGGTGTGATGTTTGATTCAAACCTTTCAATGAAGAAACACGTAGGTAATCTCTGCAAGGTTGCATTCTTTCAAATTGGAAAGATCAGTCCCATCCGACATCTCCTTACTACCCAAGCTACACAAACTCCTCATTGGTTGTCCTCAATACTTAATACAAAAACTCCCAGAAAGTTCAAAACGCAGCAGCAAGGTTAATCAAAAGAACCAAAAAGACTGACAATATCCTTCATCTTCTGCATTCTCTTCATTGGTTAGCAATTTCTGCCCGCATTCAGTGCAAAGTCGCAACTGACCTTCAACTCTATTTCGGGTGCTGTCCCTCAGTATATGAGAGAAGTCATTCAAACCTACACACCCCCACGACAACTCAGATCATCTTCCGATTTACGGTGGCTACTCGCTCCCCGTGTTATAACCCGATCCTTCGGTGATTCTTCCTTTTCTCATTCAGCTCCATCTGTCTGGAATAGTTTAGCTCACTGTCTTCGCCACTAGAAATGTGTTCTACTTTAAGAAGCTAAGATAAAAAGACCCCATCACCGTTAACGTCCATCAGGGCAGTGAATTCACGTAAATGAACCCACGGCAACAAAAAGTTTGTTCCTGGCAAAATTCTGTAGAAAAATCCACTTCCATAGGAATAACAAATAAAACTGCACGCAGAAAAAAAAGGGTGGCGCTGTAGTATAGCAGCCTAAATTTCACACAGAGAAATCTGTTATAATAAAAAGAAATACAAATACAAAATACAAGCCAAGGCCTGCAGTGTCAGACACAACACCTATGATCTGGATCTGTGTGTGATAATAGACGCATGTCTATGGTCTGGGATAGACTGGAGTCAGCTGCTCGCCTATCGTGCAGCCTGAACCACCACATCGTCCCATCATCCACGTCAGCAATGCGCGCCACCTCTGTCTGGTTCAAGCGGAAACAGGTGACACGACTGCGCGCGCAACCAGCGGGCAGAGTTTCACTCTCCCTTTTGACGTCACAGCTGTATTTAAGGAATCTGCAACACACGGCACCTTCCAGTGAGACAGTGGAATGAAAGGTGTGCGCTGGGATTCAGGTGAGCTGACAGGAACTGAGCTGAAACTTTGCTGAATATGGGTAATTACTCACTCTCTCTCACTGTCTCTGTTTGTATCTCTTGTTCCTCTCTCTCTGGTCAGTAGTACATTTACAATAGTCAGTTGTGTCTGACCAAAACCAATAGGACAGCACAGGAGGTAACTGCTGTCCCGACTATGTGGGCTAGAATATGATTTTAGTGAAGAGTGTCCTGCCCAGGTTAGATCCCCATTCTCCCGGCCAAGAGGGTTTTAGGTTAGTCTGCATTATTGATGGTTTCAGAAGGCCAACTAGCCCCCAGGCTGCAACACTATGAGCCAGTGTAGTCTTGCATCCCAAGCTGTAATTGACTTCCTACTGCAGCGGATAAACCATCGGTTATACAGCTCTCACTTTGTTGTTGGCCCAACTGTAAGCTTACGTCATTCTCTGATACAAACCCAGTGTTGAGTACATAGTATACATACTACAGAACTACAGCAATAAGAAATAAGACATAACTACTTTAATCATAACAATATTAGAATGAGTGAGTAAGCTAGCCATGGATGTTATGCATTTTGTGTGTTCTAATTGTAATGCAGATGAGAATTTACTGTATAACGATAAGAATGGGTTAGACTGTTTTGTTTTTAAGTAGAGCGAAATTAATTTGTGAGGTTGAGGTACTTAGAAATAATGTTATAGCAAGCAGAATATGTTGTATTGTATTGTATTATATTGTATTGTAGGAGGTATTTTGTTTAATGTGCCGTCACACATATCGGTGATTGAAGACATTTTGCTAAAGTATTTATGAATACATTTGAGTATTATCATTTAGAAGGGGTGGGAGAAGTGAATAAATGGAGGGTTGGGGGAAACTGGGCAAATGAAGGTGAAATGAGGGTGATATTTGAAAAAAAAATCTAAATACAATTACAGGAAATTACTTAAAGGACTTAAAAAGACGTAAAAGAGAAGTCGTTAAACTGACAAGCGAAACAACTGATAATGAATGCAAAAAGTCAAAAACATCAACGTTCTCAGTCACTTGTGAAGACACACTTTCGTGTACATAAAGCTTCATCAAGCTACAGTCAAAAATTATAGGCTGACAACATGCAGTCAAAAATTGTATTGTATTGTATTGTATTTTGTCACCCTGTTGTCAGTAGAATCATAAAATTAATGACAATGCAATAAGTCCAAGTCTCCCCCCCCCCCCTCTCTCTCCCTTTCTGCGTGTGTGTGTGTGTGTGTGTGTGTGTGTGTGTGTGTGAGTGTGTGTGTGTGTGTGTGTGTGTGTGTGTGTGTGTGTGTGTGTGTGTGTGTGTGTGTGTGTGAGTGTGTGTGTGAGTGTGTGTGTGTGTGTGTGTGTGTGTGTGTGTGTGTGTGCTATAAACGACATCCCCTTATCCGGAGGGCTGTACTGATATGTGGGCAATAAAAGACTTTTCACTGTTCACATTTCCATACCTTTTTGATGGTTATCTTTCTTTCGTCCCCCTTTCACCCCTCCCCTACCCCCCATCTCTCTCCCTCTGTCTGACGTACTGTCTCTGTCTGTCTCTCTGTGTCTTTCCTTCATTTGGATTAGATCAGGTGAGTTGACACTGTAGTTGTTGTTTTTTTTTGTTGTTTTTTTTTTCTCTCTCCCACACGAACTCTAAGAAAATTGCGGGAGTTACATGCTACTAAGACAAAAGAGATGGTTGATCATTGTGATCAAGGTGTGATGTCACAGCTGTAGGGAAAGACCAAGGAGCAACAGAACTTGAGATCAATGCGAAAGTTGTTGAATCTTTATTTCAAAAACTGAACTTGAAGAAAACTGTTATCAGGCCTAGATGGTGTCTGTGGAGGGTGATTGAAAAGCGTGCCTCAGAACCATGTGAAGTGTCCTGTACAATTTCATTGGCCTCTTGATTAAGGGCTGCTGTGTCTCCAGCATCTCTGCCATCTGTCCCTTCCAAAAAACAAAAACAAAAAACAAACAAACAAAAAAAGCTTCTATGAGGGCCTTTCAATGGGTGATGAAATAGGGACGAATTATTGACATCACAATCAGTAATAGTAGGCCTCCTTCGGTCATGGCTGACCATGGATAGAGTATATCCGACCTAATGTCTAATTGGGCTGTCTGCTTGGACCAAGCAGCGTCGCCTGTGACTGTAGAGACCAATGCGAGAGAGACAGTCTCTGTCGCAGCGGTCACATGTGTAAGCTGATGCTGGTCTGTTGGCTGCTGTCCCTTTTCTGCGAGCTCGCCTTTCTGCTGCTGCAGCTGACAGTTTGTCCTCACCAATCCGTAGCTGATTCTTGAGAGTGCTTCTCCATCTGTTGCGGTCACCTGCATGGTCCTCCCAGGACTCAGTGTTGATCTCAAGTGCCTTCATGTTACGTTTGCAAACGTCTTTGTATCTCAGCTGCGGTCGGCCGATGCTTCTCTGCCCCATGGCGAGCTCTCCATAAAGGATGTCTTTTGGGATGCGACCATCTTCCATGCGGTGAACGTGGCCCAGCCAGCGCAGCCGACACTGTCTCAGCATGTTATACATGGTCGGGAGGCCAGCGCGAGTCAGGACTTCGGTGTTTGTCACCTTGTCTTGCCAGGAGATGCCGAGTATGCACCATAGGCTTCTCAGGTGGAAGGTACTGAGCTTTTTCTCCTGACGAGCATGTGTGGTCCATGCCTCACTGCCATACAGCAAGGTGCTTTGTCTTCGTGGTCAGCTTGGGATTTGTCCACTCACACTTTGTGTCAGGCGGGCTGGCGTTGTGGCTGCCTTCCCGATCCTCTTGTCGATCTCTGTGTCAAGGGAGAGGTTGTCGGTGATGGTGGACCCAAGGTAAGTGAATTGATGGATGGCTTCAAGCTCGTAGTCATCAATGGTGATGGCTGGTGGAGATGGCGTGTCTTGGCCTAGGGCGTTTTTCTTGAGACTGATGGTCAGACGAAAATCTTTGCAGGCCTGGGAGAAGCGGTCCATTAGTGACTGCAAGTCCTGCTGTGTGTGGGTCACAACTGCAGCATCGTCGGCAAAGAGCATGTCTCTGATGAGGGCTTCGCGGACTTTTGTCCTTGCTCTGAGGTGGGCGAAACTGAAGAGCCTGCCATCTGATCTGGTCCGCAGGTAGATCCCTTCTTGTGCTGTGCTGAACGTATGCCTCAGGAGAAGAGCAAAGAAGATTCCAAATAGGGTGGGGGCGAGGACGCAGCCTTGTTCGTACGTCGAAGAGCTTGGAGAGGTTACCGTTAAACTGCACCGTCCCTTTCATGTTGGAGTGGAAGGACTCAATCAGGCTGTGCAGTTTCGGGGGACAGCCGATCTTTCGAAGAGCCGTGAAAAGGTCGTCTCTGCTGACTAGGTCAAAGGCCTTGGTAAGGTCAATGAATGCGACATACAGTGGCATCCTCTGCTCCCTGCACTTCTGGATTTGTCGAAGGGAGAAGATCATGTCTACCGTGGATCTCTCTGCTCGGAAACCGCACTGTGATTCCGGGTAGACGCGTTCGGCCAGTTTCTGCAGGTGGATTAGAAGGACCCGAGCATAGACTTTGCCTACAATGCTGAGAAGCGAGGTGCCTCTGCAGTTGTTGCAGTCACTCCTTTCACCCTTGTTTTTGTACAGTGTGATGATCTTGGCATCCCTCATGTTCTACGGTACAGCTGCCTCATTCCAGCACTAACAGAGGACTGTGTGCAGAGGATGCAGAAGAGTAGTCTTGTAGTGTTTAATGAGGTCTGGGGGAATTCCGTTGCTGCCAGGTGCCGTGCCTGATGTCAGGCTGTTAATGGCTTTGCTGAGTTCGTCCTCAGTTGGCTTTGCATCAAGTTCTTCCATGACCGGCATGCACTTGATGGCATCGAGGGCTGAGTTGGACACCATGTTTTCTGTGGAGTAGAGGTCGGAGTAGTGTTCCGCCCATCTCTCCATCTGCTGGCTAGGATCGTTGATCACTTCCCCAGTGGAGGATTTATGGGGGGCAGTCTTGCTCTGTGTTGGTCCCAGTGCCTTCTTGATGCCATCATACATCCCTCGGATGCTGCCTCTTTCAACAGCATTCTGTATCTCTTCGCTGAGCTCTGTCCAGTACACATTTGCACATCGCCTGGCGTTAAGCTGAACCTTACTCCTGGCGGCCCTGAGGATTTGCAGGTTCTTCTCGCTGAGTGACCGTTTGTACTCAGTGAGTGCAGCACGCTTGGCCTCAATAATGGGAGTCATCTCTCATGATCTGGCCTCAAACCAGTCGTGGGACTTCGAGGTTTTCTTCCCAATGGTGGCCATAGCAATGCGGTGCATGGTGTCTCGTAGCAGTTCCCATCTTTCTGTGGCAGAGTCTCTGGGTTGCAATGCATCGAATTCTCTCTCAAAGGCCTCTGCGAACTGTTCTACAAGGTCTGGCTGAGACATCTTGCTGACGTCAGTGCAAGAGTTCCCTTGTTTCTTTGAGCAGTGGAACTTCTTTGGTTGCAGTCTGATCTTGCAGCATACCAGAGAGTGGTCCGTGTCACAGTCTGCGCTGTGGTAAGAGCGAGTGTGGAGGAGGTTTCTGATGGCAGCTCGTCTTACTAGGATCAGATCTAGTTGGTGCCAATGTTTTGAGCGCGGGTGCCTCCAGGAGACTTTGTGTTGGGGCTTCATCCTGAAGAAGTTGGCGATGCACAATTCATGGCA
>NC_134896.1:57766783-57771783 GCF_041734735.1 Babylonia areolata
CCCACCTTCCTTTCCCCTAACTCCTTCCCACCTCTCCACCCCCCCTCCCACCTTCCTTTCCCCTAACTCCTTCCCACCTCTCCCCCCCACCCCCACCTTCCTTTCCCCTAACTCCTTCCCACCTCTCCCCCCACCCCCACCTTCCTTTCCCCTAACTCCTTCCCACCTCTCCCCCCACCCCCACCTTCCTTTCCCCTAACTCCTTCCCACCTCTCCCCCCCCACCCCCACCTTCCTTTCCCCTAACTCCTTCCCACCTCTCCACCCCCCCCCCCACCTTCCTTTCCCCTCCTTCCCACCTCTCCACCCCCCCCCCCCCACCTTCCTTTCCCCTAACTCCTTCCCACATCTCCCCCCCACCCCACCTTCCTTTCCCATAACTCCTTCCCACCTCTCCCCCCCACCTTCCTTTCCCCTAACTCCTTCCCACCTCTCCCCCCCCCACCTTCCTTTCCCCTAACTCCTTCCCACCTCTCCACCCCCCCCCCCACCTTCCTTTCCCCTAACTCCTTCCCACATCTCCCCCCCACCTTCCTTTCCCCTAACTCCTTCCCACCTCTCCCCCCCCCCACCTTCCTTTCCCCTAACTCCTTCCCACCTCTCCCCCCCACCCCCACCTTCCTTTCCCCTAACTCCTTCCCACCTCTCCACCCCCCCCACCTTCCTTTCCCCTCCTTCCCACCTCTCCACCCCCCCCCCACCTTCCTTTCCCCTAACTCCTTCCCACCTCTCCCCCCACCCCACCTTCCTTTCCCATAACTCCTTCCCACCTCTCCCCCCACCTTCCTTTCCCCTAACTCCTTCCCACCTCTCCCCCCACCTTCCTTTCCCCTAACTTCTTCCCACCTCTCCCCCCACCCCCACCTTCCTTTCCCCTAACTCCTTCCCACCTCTCCCCCCACCTTCCTTTCCCCTAACTCCTTCCCACCTCTCCCCCCACCTTCCTTTCCCCTAACTCCTTCCCACCTCTCCCCCCCACCTTCCTTTCCCCTAACTCCTTCCCACCTCTCCCCCCACCTTCCTTTCCCCTAACTCCTTCCCACCTCTCCACCCCACCTCTCTATTACTGTCTTCTTGTCAATCTCTGTCTCATTGTCTCCTCTCTCTCTCTCTCTCTCTCTCTCTCTCTCTCTCTCTCTCTCCCTCTCTCTCGTTCACCCCTGTCTCTCTGTCTCTGTGTCTCTATCTATGTCTTTCTGAGTGTCTGTCTGTCTGTCTGTCTGTCTGTCTCTTCCTGTGTGTATTTTAGTCACTGTCTCTCTCTCTCTCTTTCTGTTTCTCTCGGCCTCTCTTTCTGTCCCTATCTGTCTGTCTCTCTGTCTCTGTCTCTTTTTGTATACACACACATACACACACACACACACAAACACCACACACACACAAACACACAAACATACACACACACACTACACACACACAAACACACACACACACACACACTACACACACACGCACACACACACATACACACACACACACACACACACACACATTTACACACACACGCGCGCGCGCGCGCGCACGCACACACCACACACACACACACACACACACACACACACACACACACACACACACAAACACACACACACACACACACACGAACTCACACACACAGACACACACACACACACACACACACACACATACACACAATCACTATGTTAATTTATGACTGGGCTCAGAAACAACGACAACGAGAACAAAACATTGCACAAAATTGTCGTGCATACAATGGATTCCTCCTGAATCATGCCACCAACACTTTCTCCTTCCTTGATCCCCCATCCCCCACACCTCCTCCGCTAGTGACATCCACCCTATCCCTCCGCCGCCCCCCTCACCCCCCCATCCCCCACACCTCCTCCGCTAGTGACATCCACCCTATCCCTCCGCCGCCCCCCTTACCCTCCCATCCCCCACACCTCCTCCGCTAGTGACATCCACCCTATCCCTCCGCTGCCCCCCTCACCCCCCCATCCCCCACACCTCCTCCGCTAGTGACATCCACCCTATCCCTCCGCCGCCCCCCTTACCCCCCCATCCCCCACACCTCCTCCACTAGTGACATCCACCCTATCCCCCGCCGCCCCCCTCAACCCCCCCATCCCCCACACCTCCTCCGCTAGTGACATCCACCCTATCCCTCTGCCGCCCCCCTTACCCCCCCATCCCCCACACCTCCTCCGCTAGTGACATCCACCCTATCCCTCCGCCGCCCCCCCTCACCCCCCCCCCCCCATCCCCCACACCTCCGCTAGTGACATCCACCCTATCCCTCCACCGTCCCCCTCACACACACACCCCCCCCCATCCCTCACACCTCCTCCGCTAGTGACATCTACCCTATCCCTCCACCATCCCCCTCACCCCCCCCCCCCCATCCCTCACACCTCCTCCGCTAGTGACATCCACCATATCCCTCCACCATCCCCCTCCGCCCCCCCCCCTCCCACGCCCCTTCCCCCACACCTCCTCCGCTAGTGACATCCACCCTATCCCTCCACCATCCCCCTCACACCCCCCACCCCCATCCCCCACACCTCCTCCACTAGTGACATCCACCCTATCCCTCCACCGTCCCCCTCACACACACCCCTTCCCCCACACCTCCTCCACTAGTGACATCCACCATATCCCTCCACCATCCCCCTCACACCCCCCACTCCCCATCCCCCACACCTCCTCCACTAGTGACATCCACCCTATCCCTCCACCATCGCCCTCACACCCGCCCCCCCCCCTCCTCCCCACTTCCGCTCACGTCCACTCTAGGAAGACATTGTCAGGAATGGCCAGAGGGCAAAACTGATGCAGAAGTGAAGCTACTCATAGAAGAAAACAGTAAAGAAGAGGACATCATCATATACACAGATGGCTCAGTCACCAAAGGCCAGTCCGGTTGGGGATTCACTGCGAAACAAAATGGAAAAGCAATCAGGGAAGAGAATGCTGCCCACAAAGTCACAACCTCCAGCCTAACGATGGAAGTTGAAGCTGTGACACATACCCTCTAGTGGCTATTGTCTATCCATATGCCCGGAAACCAACATGCCATGATTCTAACGGACTCAATGAACCTCACACAGGAAATTGAAAGCAGAACGGGAAGCTCAGAGTGGCATGAAGCAATGCGCAACTTTCAGATTAAAAAACTTACATGGTCATACTGCCCGGTACATGCAGGTGTTAAGGGAAATGAGCGAGCTGACAGACTTGCTGGTAATGCAATAACAACGAGTGGCCTACATCTAGGAAAATCGGAAATCCTCAGAAAAGTCAAAGAATATCAAAAAGAACAGGTACAAGGCCATCACATCATTGATCGCCTCAAAGAAATAAAGATACAGAGAGGGAGCGGCCGTAAGTCTAGCATGAAAGGTAAAGCATGAAAGGTAAAGCACGGTGCATTGCAAATCAAACGAATATCGGCATCATTTCCAAACTAACACTGCGCAGATTACTTCAAAACAGAACTGAGTCTCTGTGGGCTTTTCCAAATACAATAGACTGAGCAACACACTAGACGCCACGTTCTTGGCATCAGAGATCTTTTCCCATCCCTCTTGCGGCCAATCAGTGGCAGCCTCTGTGCGTTCAAACTGAACAGAAATACTATGACCCAAATTGTTTATGGAGAAACTGGTATTTATCCAATTAGTGTGTTAGTGAAAATGAGATTAGTTCGATTTTGGACCAGCTTAGTAATATCAAACACAGAAAAATATTCTGGGAAAATATATTTGATATTACTTGACTTATATCGAAATGGTATTTATTCTTCAAAATGGATGAGTTGTATCAGACAAATTTTAATAGAAGCAGGGTATGACTGTGTTTGGGATGGTCAATTCTTCTTGGAGAGGGAATCTTTCTGCAAGAATGTCAACATTGCTTTGAGAGATAGTTTTCAAAATCTATGGAGACATGCTCTAGAGGCGAGTAGTAAATGTTTGTTTTATCGAAATTTCAAAAGTGGATTTGGTAGAGAAAAATATATAAGTCAAATGCCTGATAATTATGTTATCAGCTTCTTCAGATTTCGAAGTAGTAATCATAAGCTGGAAATAGAAACAGGGAGACACAAAGGCATACCACGAGAGTTACGATTTTGTAAGGTTTGTGACATGTCTGTGATTGGTGATGAGTTTCATTTTATAATGGAATGTCCCAATTATGATCAGTTACGAAATAGATATGTTCCTAAAAAATATTTGTCTCCAAAATCGGTTTTTAATTTTTGTAATATGCTCAAAGGAAGCAAAAAGTCATTTTAGCTGTAAGTAAGATGATTAGATTTGCAAATGTTGCCTAGTTATACTTTTGGAGTTAAAAGACATTTGTGTTTTCTCAACTTTATGTGACATTGTTGTGTATTTGGAAATGTTTGTTATGGGCACGAAAATGAGTATTTTGCAGTAATCCTCCATACTCCAATAGGAGTGAAAGGATAATTAAAACTTGAAACTTGAAACTTGTGTATGTGTGTGTTTATGTGTCTGTGTGTTTGTGTGCGTGTGCGCGTGCGCGAGGGTGTAAGTGTACACATGTGTCAGGAGAGCTCTGTGCACGTGTGTGCGTGCATGTGTGTGTGTGTGTGTGTGTGTGTGTGTGTGTGTGTGTGTGTGTGTGTGTCTGTGTCTGTGTCTGTGTGTGTGTGTGTGTGTGTGTGTGAGTCTGTCTGTAGAGGATGAGGTATGCGTGTATGCACGTCTACAATGTGGGGGCAACGGAATATTTGAACGTGCGGGTGTGCATATATATATATATATATATATATATATATATATATATATATATATATATATATATATGGGGGTGGGGGGGTGGATATGGGCATATGTGTGTGTGTGTTTGTACAAGTAAGTGTGTGTGTGTGTGTGTGTGTGGGTGTGTGTGTGTGTGTTTGTGTGTGTGTGTGTGTGGGGGGGGTGTGGGTGGGTGTGGGTGTGTTTGTGGGTGTGTGGGTGCCGTGGAAGCTGCGATGTGTAGCCTAGAAAT
>NC_134896.1:57779283-57781783 GCF_041734735.1 Babylonia areolata
GCACAGAGACAGTTAAACAGAGAGTGAACACTGACCACTGAAATGTTTCAATGTCATCAGCTGTAAAAATCTTGTGACATGGCGGGTACAAATCAGAACACAAATGGTGCAAAATAGATGCAAAATGGAACAGAGAAACAACAAAAACAGAACAACAATTTATTGAAGCAAAATAAACAACTAAAGGGGTAAGCGACACTTTGGTACTTAGTCATTAACTTAAAGTGGTAAGATGGGGTATTGTGCCTTTGGGCAAGAATTTGATTATAGTGGAGACTGTCTTGCCCAAGTACATCCCCACTCTCTCGGCTAAGAGGGTTTCAGGACAGTCGGCGCTGGGATGGTTCCCAAAGGCCAACTAGCCCCCAAGGCTGCAGCACTAAGAGGCAGTGCAATTTTGCCTCCTAGTTTGAGAGTCATACTCCTTCACAAAAGACTTCAGCTGTAAATGATTTCCCATTGCAATGGAGAGAAACCATTGATGCTACAGCTGTCACCTTGCTGTTGGCCCAGCTGTAAACTGATGTCAATCTGTGAAACCATTCATGATACAGCTGTCACCTTGCTGTTGGCCCAGCTGTAAACTGATGTCAATCTGTGAAACCATTCATGATACAGCTGTCACCTTGCTGTTGGCCCAGCTGTAAACTGATGTCAATCTGTGAAACCATTCATGATACAGCTGTCACCTTGCTGTTGGCCCAGCTGTAAACTGATGTCAATCTGTGAAACCATTCATGATACAGCTGTCACCTTGCTGTTGGCCCAGCTGTAAACTGATGTCAATCTGTGAAACCATTCATGATACAGCTGTCACCTTGCTGTTGGCCCAGCTGTAAACGGATGTCAATCCGTGAAACCATTCATGATACAGCTGTCACCTTGCTGTTGGCCCAGCTGTAAACTGATGTGTTGGGCTGGTGATCAATGTAAAACTGAAAAGAAAAAAGAAAGGAAAAAGAGCAGCTGGACTCTTACCTCAGTGACTGTACGTTTTGAACAGAGAGGGAAGGAGAGAGAGAGACAAGAGAGAGAGAGAGAGACAATGGAGAGAGACACAGAGAGAGACAGAGACAGAGAGAGAGACAAGGGAGAGAGACAGAGAGAGAGACAGAGACACAGAGAGAGAGAGACAAGAGAGAGAGAGAGACAATGGAGAGAGACAGAGAGACAGACAGAGACAGAGAGAGACAGAGACAGAGAGAGAGGAAGGAGAAGGTGGGAAGGGAAGGGACAGGAATTCTTTCAATTTTGGCAAACGAACACTCTTGTCACACACACACACACACACACACACACACACACACACACACACACACACACTGTCACATACACACAAGCCACCACAGGCAAAACAAAAATTAAAATAAAAAAAAAACACCCCCCAAAAAAAACAGCCAACAAAAAATATGAGCCAAGTCAAAGGTATGCAGGTAGACACAGACAGTGAAGTGAAGAAGAGAGAGGGGTGTTTGGGTGTGTAATGTGGGTGGGTGTGTAAGGTGGGTGGGTGTGTAAGGTGGGTGGGTGTGTAAGGTGGGTGGGTGTGTGTAAGGTGGGTGGGTGTGTAAGGTGGGTGGGTGTGTGTAAGGTGGGTGGGTGTGTGTAAGGTGGGGGGGTGTAAGGTGGGTGGGTGTGTAAGGTGGGGGTGTGTGTGTAAGGTGGGTGGGTGTGTAAGGTGGCTGGGTGTGTGTAAGGTGGGTGTGTGTAAGGTGGGTGTGTGTGTAAGGTGGGTGGGTGTATAAGGTGGGGGTGGGGGTGTAAGGTGGGTGGGTGTGTAAGGTGGCTGGGTGTGTGTAAGGTGGGTGTGTGTGTGTAAGGTGGGTGGGTGTGTAAGGTGGCTGGGTGTATAAGGTGGGGGGGGGTGTAAGGTGGCTAGGGGTGTGTAAGGTGGGGGGGTGTAAGGTGGCTGGGTGTGTGTAAGGTGGGTGGGTGTGTGTAAGGTGGGTGGGTGTATAAGGTGGGGGGTGTAAGGTGGCTAGGTGTGTGTAAGGTGGGTGGGTGTGTAAGGTGGGGGGGTGTAAGGTGGCTGGGTGTGTGTAAGGTGGGTGGGTGTGTAAGGTGTGTGGGTGTGTAAGGTGGGTGGGTGTGTAAGGTGGGTGGGTGTAAGGTGGGGGGGGGTGTAAGGTGGCTGGGTGTGTAAGGTGGGGGGTGTAAGGTGTGTGTGTGTAAGGTGGCTGGGTGATGGGTGGAGGTGTGTGTAAGGTGGGGGGGGTGTAAGGTGGGGGGTGTGAGGTGTGTGTGTGTGTGTGTGTGTGTAAAGTGGGGGGTGTAAGGTGGCTGGGTGTGTAAGGTGGGGGGGTGTAAGGTGGCTGGGTGTGTAAGGTGGGGGGGTGTAAGGTGGCTGGGTGTGTAAGGTGGGGGGGGGGGTGTAAGGTGGCTGGGTGTGTAAGGTGGGGGGGTGTAAGGTGGCTGGGTGTGTGTAAGGTGGGTGGGTGTGTAAGGTGTGTGGGTGTGTAAGGTGGCTGGGTGTAAGGTGGGGGGGTGTAAGGTCGGGGGG
>NC_134896.1:57784283-57789283 GCF_041734735.1 Babylonia areolata
AGACAGACAGACAGACAGAGACAGAGAGATAGCGACAGACAGGCATGCAGGCAGACAGAGACAGAGAGAGCGACAGACAGACAGACAGACAGAGACTGAGAGATAGCGACAGACAGACAGACAGAGAGATAGTGACAGACAGACAGAAAGAGACAGATAGAGACAGAGAGATAGCGACAGACAGACAGACAGACAGAGACAGAGAGATAGCGACAGACAGACAGAGACAGAGAGATAGCGACAGACAGACAGAGACAGACAGAGACACGGAGAGGCAGCGACAGACAGAGACAGACAGACAGACACAGACAGAGAGAAAGAGAGAGACAGAGAGAAAGAGAGAGACAGACTGAGAGAGACAGGGAGAGACACAGAGAGAGAGAGAGATCGATAGACAGACAGCGAGAGACAGAGACCGGGAGAGAGAGCGAGAGACAGAGATAGAGACAGGTAGATAGAGAGAGAGAGACAGACAGAGAGACAGACAGCGAGAAGTGACAGAGACTGGGACAGACAAAGGGGACCAAGAAATGGGAAAAGTGAACGGAGACCAGACACACAGACACACAGACAGACCTGTACTTGCCGACAGAGAGGACCAAGAAATGGGAAAAGTGAACGGGGACCAGACACACAGACACACAGACACACAGACACACACACAGACCTGTACTTGCCGACAGAGAGGACCAAGAAATGGGGAAAGTGAACGGGGACCAGACACACAGACACACAGACACACAGACACACAGACACACAGACACACACACAGACCCTGAACTTGCCGACAGAGAGGACCAATAAATGGGGAAAGTGAACGGGGACCAGACACACAGACACACAGACACACACAGGCACACAGACACACACACAGACAGACCTGTATTTGCCGACAGAGAGGACCAAGAAATGGGGAAAGTGAACGGGGACCAGACACACAGACACACACACACACACACACACACACACACACACACACACACACACACACAGAGACCTGAACTTGCCGACCACAAAAATCACCTGTACCTCTTCACTCCCTAACCCCTCTCCCCTCCCCCTATCCCCACCCCCCTCCCCACAACCTTCACCCTTTCTCTTCTGCTCTGCACCCACCCACCTCCCTCTCTCTCCACATGCCCCCACCTCCCCCTCACCTCCCCCTCCTCCTCCTCCTTCTTTTCTCTCTACTGTCACCGCTTTTTAACTGCCGATAAAAACCACACACACACACACACACACCGACTGCCTTCGAGCCGTTACTTCGTGTCGGAGCTGTGTGTGTGTGTGTGTGTGTGTGTGTATGTGTGTGTGTGTGTGTGTGTGTGTGTGTGTGTGTGTGTGTGTGTGTGTGTGTGCGAGTGTGTGTGTGTGTGTGTGTGTGTGTGTGTGTGTGTGTGTGTGTGTGTGTGTGACATGCCAAAGGTATGGGGCGTGCAAGTCAAAAGAACGAGACCCTAAGCTATAGAACGTTCGGTGAATGATATGTACAGGTTCAGGTTAGACAGAAAGGGAACAGCGTATAAGACAGACCGCACGAACGTTTTGTTTTGTTGTTGTTCTTGTTGTTGTTGTTCCTTCCTCATCATATCTTTTCTTCGTCAGTGACAGTTGAACAGCAGTGGACGGGAAACGGAAAGAAAGATATGAGAAATATTATAGAAAGAAGACAAGGAATATGAGAGAAAATGTGGGTAGCATAAATCAAAACTCAGCAGACAGCTTGCATGTTCGAACAACTTGGTGAAACTTCAACGAACGAACCTCAGAACAGCAACCCGTCTCGGCAACAACAGTATTTAGGAAGTGGAAAGCGGAAGGTCGTTTCTTTCTGTCTACACTCCTACCTCAGAATCACACACACGGATATAGTGTGTATGTTATTACGTACATAATTATGAGGGCGAGGTTGTCGAGACGGAGGACTTTGGCCGGCTTGTGGCTTGGTGATTGAGTACTTTGAAGAGGCTCCAGTCGACGATTCGTTCTGGTATGTGGTGACAGGTGGTAAGCTACTGACGGAGACTTTCGTAGGGATTGGAGCAGCTACATTTCGATCCAGCGGACTGACTGATCTCCTTGATGTGTGGCGTTCGGTGGCAGTCAGTCTTTCTTCTTTTTCTCTTGTGTGTGCGTTGATTCACTAAAGGAAAAGTAAATCATTTGATTGTTCGCCTGTGACAGAAACGAAGAAGAAAGAACAGGCAACTCGATGATCCAGAGAGGTGTGTGTGTGTGTGTGTGCGTGTGTGTGTGTGTGTGTGTGTGTGTGTGTGTGTGTGTCTGTCTGTCTCTGTGTGTGTGTGTGTGTGTGTGTGTGTGTGTGTGTGTGTGTGTGTGTGTGTGTGTGTCTGTCTCTCTCTCTCTCTGTGTGTGTGTGTGTGTGTGTGTGTGTGTGTGTGTGTAAGACAAACAGTGGCTTTCAGGTTCGGTATAGTGATTCGCGATCTCTGTGGTTTGTGTCACAGCTAATACCCATGACTGAAGAAGGAGACATATATGCATTATACAATGCCTTCAAAACAGGTTCTTCAAGCAGTACACACACAGTTCGAACTCCGGATTAACGTGTTTGCTGACCGAATGGTGATCACGTATTTTGGATTGTGCAAAAACACTGTAGCTGATTTTCGCCTGCAAGAAGGAGACAGACAGTGTATTCAGTAGGGTACAGGTTGTGCGTTCAATATACATACACATTCGGTTCCAACTTCACTTCACTTCAAGCTGGATTATGTGCTTTTCTGCAAGAACGGTGATCACATAGTTTGGATTGTGTGCATGCGTTCGTCAGTGTTGATTTTCGGGACATCGGCTGAGCGTTGAAGTATGGTGAGTATATATACACAGCTTGAGTGTTGATTAAAATTTTTCTTTTCTTTTCTAAATTGGATTTGTTTGGTGTGTGTGTGTGTGTGTGTGTGTGTGTGTGTGTGTGTGTGTGTGTGTGTGTGTGTGTGTGTGTGTGTGTGTGTGTGTGTGTGTGTGTGTGTTTGTTTTCTTCAGTTTAACGTCTATTCACTATAAGTGTTCTTAGACGGAAAGGAGAAAAGTAGTGGATAAAGGAAAGGGAATGCATGTGAATATCAGTGAAAGAAAGTGTTCATCTGGTGTTGTCGAGGAAAAGTACATTATAAGATATTAAAGGCTAAAGAGATTGTGGTGTGTAATGGATGAGGTGTCATAGGAAAGAGAATATATGTATGCATATCAAGAAGTATTAACTTACAACAATGTAAATATAAATAGCGACATTAATTAGAATACACCAAAGGAGGATACCAACTAGACTGGAGTTTAAAATTTCCGAAAACATTCTAAGCAATGAATAACCATTCAAAATCTTTTCAGTGGCTGATGGAATATTGGTAAACAAGTCATCAACTACATCTTTTGGATTAACTGTCTTATGCTAGGACAATGAATGAGTAGACGGTTTACAGTTATTTGCTTACCGCATATACATTTTATATTTTTAGAAAATTTTGTACGAAAGGCATTCAAACGAATTCTATACATTAGACTTGTGATTTGTCTTGTATGTGCTGCTGGTGTCAAATTTAGAAAATGTTTGTGTGTGTGTGTGTGTGTGTGTTGTGTGTGTGTGTGTCTGTGTGTCTGTGCGGCTGAGAGAGAGTGGGGAATTTTCAACTGTGCCCGCGCTATCTTGCAATGTACGTGGTTCCAGGCAAGTTATTTGTCATGGCTGGACAAGGAGGAATGTCAGCCAGTGCAGAGAAGTGTTTTCACTTCATGGGGCTTATACATGGCCTTGTGGCCTATCTCGGTCAAACATTCGATACAGCGTGATAAACTTGTCACTGTCACTGGGCCCAGCGCATACATTATAAGGTCCTTCCTCCCCCTCCTCTCCCTACGCGCGCGCGCGCGTGTATGTGTGTGTGTGTGTGTGTGTGTGTGTGTGTGTGTGTGTGCGTGCGTGTGTCTGTGTGTGTGTGTGTGCGTGTGTGTATGTTTGTGCTTGCGTGTGTGTGCGCGCGCGCGTATATGTGTGTGTGTGTGTGTGTGTGTGTGTGTGTGTGTGTGTGTGTTTATGTTCGTGTGTGTGTGTGTGTGTGTGTGTGTGTGTGTGTGTGTGTGTTTATTTTCGTGTGTGTGTGTATGTGTGTGTGTTTATGTTCGTATGTGTGTGTGTGTGTATGTATGTATGTGTGTGTGTGTGTGTGTGTGTGTGTGTGTGTGTGTGTGTGTGTATTTGTGTGTCTGTGTGTGTGTGTGTGTGTGTGTGTGTGTGTGTGTGTGTGTGTGTGTGTGTGTGTGTCCTTTCGTCTGTCTCTTCTTTCTCTCCTCAGTGTCTTCTTTTGCCCCTTCCCTCCTTCCTTCCCTCCCTCCTTCCTTCTCTCCCTCCTTCCTTCCCTCTACTCTCTCTTCATACATATACACTACACACTGATACACAGCCAGCAGTGACTATGAACCAGCGGTAGTTGTAATACCGACAGTCCAGGTTGTCGATCTGGCCCAGGGGTGTGCATTGCATGACTGACAAGCAATCAACAAGCTGCTTGTCACTGACAGGTCAGTATAATTATCGGTCTGCAGGTTTTCTGTCAGTTTCTACCTCAGTGGATGCCTCACCTTGTCATCTGTGAAACTTGACGGGCCCAATAGCCGAGTGGTTAAAGCGTTGGATCTTCAATCTGAGGGTCTCGGGTTCCAATCTCAGTAACGGCGCCTGGTGGGTAAAGGGTGGAAATTTTTCCGATCTCCAAGGTCAACGTACGTTGCAGACTTGCTTAGTGCCTGAACCCCCCTTCGTGTGTATACGGCAAGCAGAAGATCAAATACGCGCGCTAAAGACCCTGTGATCCATGTCAGCTTTCAGTGGGTTATGGAAACAAGAACATGCACCCAGCATGCACACCCCCGAAAACGGAGTGTGCCTGCCTACATGGCGGGGTAAAAACGGTCATACACGTAAATGCCCACTCGTGTACATATGAGTGAACGTGGGAGTTGCAGCCCACGAACGAAGAAGA
>NC_134896.1:57794283-57804283 GCF_041734735.1 Babylonia areolata
AACTTTTCACCTTTCAAGCTGAAGTGTACGCTTTGTATGTGTAAGAAGACAATCAACATTCCTTTCTTTGTTTATTAATTGATTCATTCACTGACTTGTTATTCGTTTGGAAAGTTGTGCTGCCCGAACACTCCTTGCAGATTTCCCTCACGCACGCGCGCGCGCGCGCGCACACACACACACACACACACACACTGTATATTGTTTTCCAACGAGAGCGTGTCATCGTGCCTTGAAGGCGCACCGCACACAATCGTACGTGACTGGATTTTAAACCTTGTTTTTTTTTCTTTTCTTCTTCTTTTTTTTTGTTTTGTTTTAACTCTCTTTGTTTGGTCTTTTTTTTGGTTTTCTGTATGTAAAAGAACAGACAAATGTACACATGTCCTAACTGAATGTCGTCGTTATGTGGATTAACTCCGACTCTAACTTGTTTTTGGTTTCTACTTCTTCTTCTTCTTCTTCTTGTGTTCGTGGGCTGCAACTCCCACCTTCACTCGTATACTTGTGCACGAGTGGGCTTTTACGTGTATGGCCGTTTTTACTCCGCCCTGTGGGCAGCCATAATCCGCTTTCGGGGGTGTGCGTGCTGGGTATATTCTTGTTTCCATAACCCACCGAACACTGACATGGATTACATGATATTTAAACGAGCGTATTTGATCTTCTGCTTGCCGTGCATACACACGAAGGAGGTTCAGACACTAGCAGGTCTGCACATGTTGACCTGGGAGATCGGAAAACTCTCCACCCTTTACCCACCCCGCGCTGTCACCGAGATTCGAACCCGGGACCCTCGCTTTAACCACTTTAAAGTCCAACGCTTTAACCACTCGACTATTGCGCCCGTGGTTTTCGGTTTAAATTAAACAATACCAACAAAAAATATACTCACAGTATTGCATAGCATTGCATTGCGTTCCGCTGTGTTGTGTTGTCTTGCACTGCATTGCATTGCATTGTATTGTATTGCATTGTATTGTATTGTGTTGTATTGTATTGTATTGTGTTGTATTGTATTGTATTGTATTGTATTGTGTTGTATTGTATTGTATTGTATTGTATTGTGTTGTATTGTATTGTGTTGTATTGTATTGTATTGTGTTGTCTTGCATTGCATTGCATTGTATTGTATTGTGTTGTATTGTGTTGTATTGTATTGTGTTGTATTGTATTGTATTGTGTTGTATTGTATTGTATTGTATTGTGTTGTCTTGCATTGCATTGCATTGTATTATATTGTATTGTGTTGTATTGTATTGTGTTGTATTGTATTGTGTTGTATTGTGTTGTATTGTATTGTATTGTATTGTATTGTGTTGTATTGTATTGTATTGTATTGTGTTGTCTTGCATTGCATTGCATTGTATTATATTGTATTGTGTTGTATTGTATTGCAATGTATTGCATAATATTGCGTTCGTTTGATAAAAAAAAAATCCCACGTTCACTCGTATATAATCACACAAGAGCGAATTTACGTGTATTCAAACCGTATATATTTTACATGTATTCAAACCGTATGTATTTTACATGTATTCAAACCGTATATATTTTACATGTATTCAAACCGTATGTATTTTACATGTATTCAAACCGTATGTATTTTACATGTATTCAAACCGTGTTTTACTTCACAGTTAAAGGTAGCCATTCTCCGTTTTTAGAGGTTTGCTTTGTTGGGGGTATATTTGTATTTGTATTTCTTTATTTCTCAACAGATTTTTCTGTGTGAAATTCGGGCTGTTCTCCCCAGGGAGAGCGCGTCGCTATATTACAGCGCCACCCATTTTTGTGCATTTTTTCCTGCGTGCAGTTTTATTGGTTTTCGTATCGAAGTGGATTTTTCTACAGAATTTTGCCAGGAACAACCCTTTTGTTGCCGTGGGTTCTTTTACGAGTGCTAAGTGCATGCTGAACACGGGACCTCAGTTTATCGTCTCATCCAAATGACTAGCGTCCAGACCACCACTCAAGGTCTTGTGGAGGGGGAGAAAATACTGGCTGTGTCGGGATTCGAACCAGTGCGCTCAGATTCTCTCGCTTCCTAGGCGGACGCGTTACCTCTAGGCCATCACTCTAACTGTCTGTTGACAGACGGACACCCACAACAAACTTTGATAAGGACAAAGGACCAAGCCAGGACAGCTGTAAAACAGAGCAGTACAGTGCAGGACATGTTGACAGACGGACACCCACAACAAACTTTGATAAGGACAAAGGACTAAGCCAGGACAGCTTTAAAACAGAGCAGTACAGTGCAGGACATGTTGACAGAGCGGTGGGTCGCTCACATTGTAACATGACAGGACAGGCTGGTGGAGGTGGGTCGCTCACACTGTGACATGACAGGCTGGTGGAGGTGGGTCGCTCACATTGTAACATGACAGGACAGGCTGGTGGAGGTGGGTCGCTCACACTGTGACATGACAGGCTGGTGGAGGTGGGTCGCTCACACTGTGACATGACAGGCTGGTGGAGGTGGGTCGCTCACACTGTGACATGACAGGCTGGTGGAGGTGGGTCGCTCACATTGTAACATGACAGGACAGGCTGGTGGAGGTGGGTCGCTCACATTGTAACATGACAGGACAGGCTGGTGGAGGTGGGTCGCTCACACTGTGACATGACATGACAGGCTGGTGGAGGTGGGTCGCTCACACTGTGACATGACATGACAGGCTGGTGGAGGTGGGTCGCTCACACTGTGACATGACAGGACAGGCTGGTGGAGGTGGGTCGCTCACACTGTGACATGACAGGCTGGTGGAGGTGGGTCGCTCACACTGTGACATGACAGGCTGGTGGAGGTGGGTCGCTCACACTGTGACATGACAGGCTAGTGGAGTTGGCTACAGTCGCCCCTGTCCGAAACAAGTCAGTCCGCACTTTGTCACCCCAGCTGCCATTGACACTACACGTCACTTTACTACCTGCAGTGTGTCAATCACTGTGTGTGTGTGTGTGTGTGTGTGTGTGTGTGTGTGTGTGTGTGTGTGTGTCTCGCCTCTGTTATTGTGGTCAGTCATCGGTCATCGCAAATGTTGTCAACTACTACTGGTTGAAGTTGTCGACGGTCGTTCAGCCAGTCAATCTTTTTTTTATCATCGTCATCATCATCGTCGTCGTCGTCGTCGTCTTGAAACGATGAAGATTTTTTGTGTGTGGGCTTTTTTTGTTGTTGTTTTTTTTAATATATATTTTTAAACTGCTGCAGCTGAGTCACGTTTCATCAACGGCGAAGTTAGTTTATTTGAATCTCTCTCTCTCTCTTTCTGTGTGTGTGTGTGTGTGTGTGTGTGTGTGTGTGTGTGTGTGTGTGTGTGTGTGTGTGTGTGTGTGAGAGAGAGAGAGAGAGAGAGAAAGAGAGAGAGAGAGAAGTTTATGTTGCGGTAACAGCTAGACATTGAGATAGACATATATATATATATATATGTGTGTGTGTGTGTGTGTGTGTGTGTGTGTGTGTGTGTGTGTGTCGACGAAGAGTATGAATTCAGTAATCATCTTACGAACGAAAAGAAGTAGTGATTATTTGAGTTGTGGATGAAGGGTCTGAAGTTTTCAATGATTTATCTGAGTCGTGATGAGTCCCAAATGTGTGTGTGTGTGTGTGTGTGTGTGTGTGTGTGTGTGTGTGTGTGTGTGTGTGTGTGTGTGTGTGTGTGTGTGTGTGTGCGTGCTTGTATGAGTGTGTGTGAGTGTGAGTGTGAGTGTGTGTGTGTGTGTGTGTGTGTGTGTGTGTGTGTGTGTGTGTGTACACGCACGCATAATATGTGATTGAAAAAGGTGAAGTATGCCTGCTCAGAAAGTCTGCCGGAGATACATGCCGCAAAAAGATGCAAATTGCGACTGATACGGTTTGTAAAAATTTCCAGCGAGATTTGGAGATCTGTGTGCACGTGGATGATGTTACGGATTTCTCCGATGGTGTCAATGATTGGTGATTGGCAGAAATCGATTTTTCTTTCCGGATGATTGGAGCTCATCGAGTTGTGGTAACAAGTTTCAGTGTTCCATTGAGTTGGAACTGTGCAAGCGTTTGCTGTTGTTGTTGACAAATGGAGACTTAAACGTTTGGGATATTCATGTCATCATGGATGGTCTCACTTGCCAGGTTCGTACATTTTTCTGTCTGTCTGTCAGTCGGTCTCTATAATTATCACTGTGTATGTGTGTGTGCGCGCGCGCGCGCGTGTGTGTGTGTGTGTGTGTGTGTGTGTGTGTGTGTTGTGTGTGTGTGTGTGTGTGTGTGTGTGTGTGTGTGTGTGTGTGTGTATGTGTGTGTGGGTGTGTGTGTGTGTGTGTGAGCATGCTTGCGCGCGGATGTAAGTAATAACAGAGGAATGACAGATATAGATTAATGATAGGTTTAGAAATCAAGTGAACACGATAGCAGTAATTCCGTGAACGAGACGAACATTTCTCATGAAGCCCCATTCTTCCTCTCCTCCTCCTTCTTCTTCTTCTTCTCTTCCTTTAGCCTGCCCAAGTGTCAATCTCCTCCTTCTTCTTCTCTTCCTTTAACCTGCCCAAGGGTCAATCTCCTCCTTCTTCTTCTCTTCCTTTAACCTGCCCAAGTGTCAATCTCCTCCTTCTTCTTCTCTTCCTTTAACCTGCCCAAGTGTCAATCTCCTCCTTCTTCTTCTCTTCCTTTAACCTGCCCAAGTGTCAATCTCCTTCTTCTTCTTCTTCTCTTCCTTTAACCTGCCCAAGTGTCAATCTCCTCCTTCTTCTTCTTCTCTTCCTTTAACCTGCCCAAGTGTCAATCTCCTTCTTCTTCTTCTCTTCCTTTAACCTGCCCAAGGGTCAATCTCCTCCTTCTTCTTCTCTTCCTATAACCTGCCCAAGGGTCAATCTCCTCCTTCTTCTTCTCTTCCTTTAACCTGCCCAAGTGTCAATCTCCTCCTTCTTCTTCTCTTCCTTTAACCTGCCCAAGGGTCAATCTCCTTCTTCTTCTTCTCTTCCTTTAACCTGCCCAAGTGTCAATCTCCTTCTTCTTCTTCTTCTCTTCCTTTAACCTGCCCAAGGGTCAATCTCCTCCTTCTTCTTCTCTTCCTTTAACCTGCCCAAGTGTCAATCAGATCCAACGTTCAGTCAGTTTCACGACTGTTTAAATCAAAGCAGCCTGATAAATAGCAACAACAGACGATTGCCAGCGGTGAACACATGAAGCAGAAATCCCCCACACCCTTTCTAACATCAATGCTATTCATGTACACGCTCTACTCTCTCTCCCCGAACCGTTTAACTCCTTACACGCTCACGCACGCGCACACACACACACACACACACACACACACACACACACACACACACACACACACAGCAAGCAACGCGCGGATCCAGTTTCAAACACAACCATCCCCATCACACCCCCACCCTACCTCCCCCTATCTAAACCTCATCACACACCACCACCCTACCTCCCCCTATCTAAACCCCATCACACACCACCACCCTACCTCCCCCTATCTAAACCCCATCACACACCACCACCCTACCTCCCCCTATCTAAACCCCATCACACACCACCCTACCTCCCCCTATCTAAACCCCATCACACACCACCACCCTACCTCCCCCTACCTAAACCTCATCCATCACCACCACCCTACCTCCCCCTATCTAAACCCCATCACACACCACCCTACCTCCCCCTATCTAAACCCCATCACACACCACCACCCTACCTCCCCCTATCTAAACCCATCACACCACCACCCTACCTCCCCCTATCTAAACCCCATCACACACCACCACCCTACCTCCCCCTATCTAAACCCCATCACACACCACCCCTACCTCCCCCTATCTAAACCCCATCACACACCACCACCCTACCTCCCCCTATCTAAACCTCATCACACCACCACCCTACCTCCCCCTATCTAAACTCCATCACACACCACCACCCTACCTCCCCCTATCTAAACCCCATCACACACCACCACCCTACCTCCCCCTATCTAAACCGCATCACACACCACCACCCTACCTCCCCCTATCTAAACCCCATCACACACCACCCTACCTCCCCCTATCTAAACCCCATCACACACCACCACCCTACCTCCCCCTATCTAAACCCCATCACACACCACCACCCTACCTCCCCCTATCTAAACTCCATCACACACCACCACCCTACCTCCCCCTATCTAAACCCCATCACACACCACCCCTACCTCCCCCTATCTAAACCCATCACACACCACCCTACCTCCCCCTATCTAAACCCCATCACACACCACCCTACCTCCCCCTATCTAAACCCCATCACACACCACCCTACCTCCCCCTATCTAAACCCATCACACACCACCACCCTACCTCCCCCTATCTAAACTCCATCACACACCACCACCCTACCTCCCCCTATCTAAACCCATCACACACCACCACCCTACCTCCCCCTATCTAAACCCCATCACACACCACCACCCTACCTCCCCCTATCTAAACCCCATCACACACCACCACCCTACCTCCCCCTATCTAAACCCCATCACACACCACCACCCTACCTCCCCCTATCTAAACCCCATCACACACCACCCTACCTCCCCCTATCTAAACCCCATCACACACCACCACCCTACCTCCCCCTATCTAAACCCATCACACACCACCACCCTACCTCCCCCTATCTAAACCCATCACACACCACCACCCTACCTCCCCCTATCTAAACCGCATCACACACCACCACCCTACCTCCCCCTATCTAAACCCATCACACACCACCACCCTACCTCCCCCTATCTAAACCCATCACACACCACCACCCTACCTCCCCCTATCTAAACCTCATCACACACCACCCTACCTCCCCCTATCTAAACCGCATCACACACCACCACCCTACCTCCCCCTATCTAAACCTCATCACACACCACCCTACCTCCCCCTATCTAAACCCCATCACACACCACCACCTACCTCCCCCTATCTAAACCCCATCACACACCACCACCCTACCTCCCCCTATCTCAACCTCATCACACACCACCCTACCTCCCCCTATCTAAACCCCATCACACACCACCCTACCTCCCCCTATCTAAACCGCATCACACACCACCCTACCTCCCCCTATCTAAACCCCATCACACACCACCCTACCTCCCCCTATCTAAACCCATCACACACCACCACCCTACCTCCCCCTATCTAAACCCATCACACACCACCACCCTACCTCCCCCTATCTAAACCCCATCACACACCACCACCCTACCTCCCCCTATCTAAACCTCATCACACACCACCACCCTACCTCCCCCTATCTAAACCCATCACACACCACCACCCTACCTCCCCCTATCTAAACCGCATCACACACCACCACCCTACCTCCCCCTATCTAAACCCCATCACACACCACCCTACCTCCCCCTATCTAAACCCATCACACACCACCCTACCTCCCCCTATCTAAACCCATCACACACCACCACCCTACCTCCCCCTATCTAAACCCCATCACACACCACCCTACCTCCCCCTATCTAAACCCCATCACACACCACCCTACCTCCCCCTATCTAAACCCATCACACACCACCACCCTACCTCCCCCTATCTAAACTCCATCACACACCACCCTACCTCCCCCTATCTAAACCCATCACACACCACCACCCTACCTCCCCCTATCTAAACCCATCACACACCACCACCCTACCTCCCCCTATCTAAACCCCATCACACACCACCACCCTACCTCCCCCTATCTAAACCCCATCACACACCACCACCCTACCTCCCCCTATCTAAACCCATCACACACCACCCTACCTCCCCCTATCTAAACCCCATCACACACCACCACCCTACCTCCCCCTATCTAAACCCATCACACACCACCCTACCTCCCCCTATCTAAACCCCATCACACACCACCACCCTACCTCCCCCTATCTAAACCCATCACACACCACCACCCTACCTCCCCCTATCTAAACCCCATCACACACCACCACCCTACCTCCCCCTATCTAAACCTCATCACACACCACCCTACCTCCCCCTATCTAAACCCATCACACACCACCACCCTACCTCCCCCTATCTAAACCCATCACACACCACCACCCTACCTCCCCCTATCTAAACCCATCACACACCACCCTACCTCCCCCTATCTAAACCCCATCACACACCACCACCCTACCTCCCCCTATCTAAACCCCATCACACACCACCACCCTACCTCCCCCTATCTAAACCTCATCACACACCACCCTACCTCCCCCTATCTAAACCCCATCACACACCACCCTACCTCCCCCTATCTAAACCCATCACACACCACCCTACCTCCCCCTATCTAAACCCCATCACACACCACCCTACCTCCCCCTATCTAAACCCCATCACACACCACCACCCTACCTCCCCCTATCTAAACCCCATCACACACCACCACCCTACCTCCCCCTATCTAAACCCATCACACACCACCACCCTACCTCCCCCTATCTAAACCTCATCACACACCACCACCCTACCTCCCCCTATCTAAACCCCATCACACACCACCACCCTACCTCCCCCTATCTAAACCCATCACACACCACCACCCTACCTCCCCCTATCTAAACCCATCACACACCACCCTACCTCCCCCTATCTAAACCCATCACACACCACCCTACCTCCCCCTATCTAAACCCATCACACACCACCACCCTACCTCCCCCTATCTAAACCCCATCACACACCACCACCCTACCTCCCCCTATCTAAACCCCATCACACACCACCCTACCTCCCCCTATCTAAACCCCATCACACACCACCACCCTACCTCCCCCTATCTAAACCCATCACACCACCACCCTACCTCCCCTATCTAAACCCCATCACACACCACCACCCTACCTCCCCCTATCTAAACCCCATCACACACCACCACCCTACCTCCCCCTATCTAAACCTCATCACACACCACCCTACCTCCCCCTATCTAAACCCCATCACACACCACCCTACCTCCCCCTATCTAAACCGCATCACACACCACCACCCTACCTCCCCCTATCTAAACCCCATCACACACCACCACCCTACCTCCCCCTATCTAAACCCCATCACACACCACCACCCTACCTCCCCCTATCTAAACCTCATCACACACCACCCTACCTCCCCCTATCTAAACTCCATCACACACCACCACCCTACCTCCCCCTATCTAAACCCCATCACACACCACCCTACCTCCCCCTATCTAAACCCCATCACACACCACCCTACCTCCCCCTATCTAAACCCCATCACACACCACCACCCTACCTCCCCCTATCTAAACCCCATCACACACCACCACCCTACCTCCCCCTATCTAAACCTCATCACACACCACCACCCTACCTCCCCCTATCTAAACCCATCACACACCACCCTACCTCCCCCTATCTAAACCCCATCACACACCACCACCCTACCTCCCCCTATCTAAACCCATCACACACCACCACCCTACCTCCCCCTATCTAAACCCCATCACACACCACCCTACCTCCCCCTATCTAAACCCCATCACACACCACCCTACCTCCCCCTATCTAAACCCATCACACCACCACCCTACCTCCCCCTATCTAAACCCCATCACACACCACCACCCTACCTCCCCCTATCTAAACCCCATCACACACCACCCTACCTCCCCCTATCTAAACCCCATCACACACCACCCTACCTCCCCCTATCTAAACCCCATCACACACCACCCTACCTCCCCCTATCTAAACCCCATCACACACCACCCTACCTCCCCCTATCTAAACCCATCACACACCACCACCCTACCTCCCCCTATCTAAACCCCATCACACACCACCACCCTACCTCCCCCTATCTAAACCCCATCACACACCACCACCCTACCTCCCCCTATCTAAACCCATCACACACCACCACCCTACCTCCCCCTATCTAAACCCCATCACACACCACCACCCTACCTCCCCCTATCTAAACCCCATCACAC
>NC_134896.1:57809283-57811783 GCF_041734735.1 Babylonia areolata
CAAACAGACAGACAGACAGACAGACAGACAGAGACAGAGACAGAGTCAAGCAGGAGTCATAGCAAAATGTAGCATGCAACATGTGTTCATTTACATACCACTCAGGCATTAATGTAGCATGCAACATGTGTTCATTTACATACCACTCAGGCATTAATGTAGCATGCAACATGTGTTCATTTACATACCACTCAGGCATTAATGTAGCATGCAACATGTGTTCATTTACATACCACTCAGGCATTCATGTAGCATGCAACATGTGTTCATTTACATACCACTGAGGCATTAATGTAGCATGCAACATGTGTTCATTTACATACCACTGAGGCATTAATGTAGCATGCAACATGTGTTCATTTACATACCACTCAGGCATTAATGTAGCATGCAACATGTGTTCATTTACATACCACTGAGGCATTAATGTAGCATGCAACATGTGTTCGTTTACATACCACTCAGGCATTCATGTAGCATGCAACATGTGTTCATTTACATACCACTCAGGCATTTTTTCCTCAAAGTTAGTGCTTTATAGATATACATTGACAGTTTCCAGATTGTTTCAGAATTTTCACTAGCTAAGATAGAAGAGAGTCTGGACAATGATGGGCTTCTGAAGTATTTAAGCGGTATTAATTCGTACAAAAAGAAAGTGTATTTCATTTTCAATCGTGTTGGAACAAAAAGGACAGCAACTATCAGCATTATTCAAATTTGGCTCGTACTGTAAATAACTATGTTTAATTGGAGACATACCCATTCTAAACTTAGCAAGGCAATTCCGAAAGTTAACATTCCTGAGTTAGTATATATAAGCTTTAGGAGTTATAGTTTGGTTGAAGCTTGCATAGATTTGAAAGAAATCGTGACCTTCGAGTGCAGTATGCCATTCTTGAGTGGAAGAATCAATTAGTCTCTGTTTGAATTCTGAAAGAAATATTTTAACATTCCCCGCACCTTGTGCTTCCCAAACGAAGCCAAATCCATACATATATAAAACATTACGAACACGACACGCCCATGTAACATTGTAAAAACTGAAAGTGTGGTTCGATTCTAACAGAAGAGAGGGAGAGCAGACAGGGGGATATAGGATCAACTAATCATGCACTCACTCACTCTCTCCTCACATCAATAGCAGGGCCACATGGAGTGGTTTTTATAGAGTGTTTACTTTACAATACAGCACACAGTAAAAAGATCATCCTACACCTAAAGCAGCACCTATAAGCAGCACGGTAAAATTCACCCTAAACCTAAAGCAGCACACAGCCTAACAGGGATTTCCTTGTTCCTCACATCACTGATCAGTCAGTCACCCTGTGTCAGTCAGTTCTTCTGGGAGACAGCTAAGAAGTGGCTGTGCTGACTGGTTTTATCCCTTCCCCCAACATACTGTGTATACTAATCTAAGCTACAACACTCACTCCCCTAACTAGTTGAACTAAAACAACCAATCTTTGCTTGTCCTAGTGACGCTATGTGAATGACTGACAGATTCCCTGCTTGATCCCAGTTCAACAGATTGATCTGATTCGCTACAATTCAACCCACTTGTCTATACACATTCTATGATGACAAGTTTACCCGTTTACGTCACAAAGAGATTGGGGAGACAGGACAATACAGCTCTCGGCCTGTTAGCCGGCTTGATCAAAGTTTGCATTAGCATAAATTCTCCCTCGCTTATGTTCCGAAGTCCCGCCACCTATGTCAGCTGCGTTCATGGAAGGGGAGATGGGGAACGACTTGAAAGACAGGCCGGCCACACGGGATGGGTGACGCGGACCAAAGGCGCCGACTAGGGAGTAGGGGTGAGGAGGGAGGGTGGCGCGGGTGTCAGCGCAACCTCAAAGACTGGGCTTTGGACGAGCGGGAAGGGAGATAAGAAGGGAGGGAGGGGGTGAAGGGATGGGGAGGGAAGGGGGACAGTGTGGGTGGTGGGGGGTGACACTGCTTGCACACTATAACACCCACCCCCGGCTTTTGAATGCAATGTCCTCATTGCTGCTGACCACATGCTGACGACTGCCGTCATCAATTAATGCTAATGGGGAGATTAGTTCTCTAACCCAAAAATTAGCAGAAACATAAACATGTGAAAATGAAGACATTACAGGACAAAAGAAACCACCATAAATACATTTCAAAATGATACAGCTGTACATAACTCCATAACCCAGAAAAGCATACAAAAAAAAATCAAACAGGGAGCTACACAATGCAAAAATCAACAGTGTTCCAGCTGACACACATCAGCAACCACAAGCCCTGGAACGGAGGAAAAAAAACACAAAACAACATAGCATGACATACAGTTTTCCTCATCCAGATCATCCCCTTAGCAGGCTTCAGCAACAACTCCAGCCAGTGCCAAATGGCTCACATCAAACCTGTCCCTAGCCCTAGCCCTACAGGTTGACCCTGACAGTTTCCCACCCCTGTCAGTCTGATCTGGGACCATGGCACCTACACATGTCCCGTGCACCCCAGG
>NC_134896.1:57816783-57819283 GCF_041734735.1 Babylonia areolata
CTTACCTAATACACTGACTCACACACAGACACAGACAGACAGACAGACAGACAGACACACACACACACACACACACACACACACACACACACACACACACACACACACACACACACACACAGAGTAAGTGCATCAGTCGACAAACTACTGCCAAGTCCAGTTTCGGTATGTTTCAGTTTCAGTCTGTCTGAATGTATCCGACACGCTCACAGCTCCGCTTCTGTGCTGCACTGAATGCACTTCAGGTGGAGGTTCTCTGTTGCTGAGAGGAAACACACCCACCTTACTTTATTTGCTCCCCTTTGTAAAACTCGTCGGTATTAATATTAGTTCTTCATCGCCCGCACTCCACATCGATAAGAAGGAATCAGGTGACATGACTTGAGATAAAGTACCAATCCTTTGCTTTTATTTTTACTTCTTCAGTCTTTCCCGTCGAGTTTTTGAACAGGTTCGAGTCTGCTTCCGCTGTATTATTATTAGAGTCGCGGAGTTAGAGTGTGTGTGTGTGTGTGTGTGTTGTGTGTGTGGAGTCGCTCTCCAGGTATGACAACAATCCCAATCTGTCGCTCGCGCTTGCGGGCTTGTGTTTTTCTGGCCCGAAGCCATTCATTGGTCCCTTCAAATGACAATAGCCAATGGCCGGGCGTGTCACAAGGACGAGATTGACCTGTCATTCCCTTTCCTTCTCTCTGCATGCACAAGCGACGGATGCCGCCGTGTGTGAGCGGTGTGTTTTAGACGAAGGGTGTGTGTGTGTGTGTGTGTGTGTGTGTTGCCGGTGTGGGTGCGTGTGCGTGTCAGTGGTGTGGTGTGTTGTTGCCTACAAGGCTTTTTGCCCGCTCGCCTACTCGGTCGACCGACCAAGGCTTACAAGGAAGAAGAAAAAAAAAGAGAAGGTTTTTGTGGCCTTATCCTCGCAGCCATCTTGTCAGCAGACGAGACGTCGGCACACCTGCTGTGTCGTAGGTAAAAAGGTTGACACGCGCTTACGACACGCACACCTGGAGGGGCGTTACGAGCTTCTCACCTGGTTTTGGATTTAATGCGGGAGCTGTTCAGGTATCAAAGGGATTATCAGAACCTGTGTTTGGAGAAGTGGACTTAGCGTGCGTACCTGGTAGCTCACTGAGTTCATTCATGAATCTCTCTTGTGTTGTTCCTGTACCACCTAAAACGTGAGGAATACAAAAAGGCGTGGTCTCCTAAACGTGACTTCCTTGAAGCGGTGGACTTTAGTGTGTGTGTTGTCAGTGTTTGGAAGAGTAGGAAGCGTTGAGCAGTTTGAATTCAGAGGATGTCTTCGCCGGCGCTCGCGGCTACAGGAAGAGGATGAGGAGGAGGAGGAGGGGGTGTAGAACTGAGGGGGAGGAGAGGGGGTGTAGAACTGAGGGGGAGGAGAGGGGGAGCAGTGCAGTGGTCAGTCTGGCATGGCATCGTCACGCTACGCCTCTTACCTGCAGGAGGAGGACTGGGACCTTGAGACGCTGGAGGTGGTCAACTCTCACCTGTTGAAATACGTCAAGATGGTAGGTGCTGGGCGGGAGTGTGGGTGTGGGTGGTCTGCCGGTCTGGGTTTTTTGTTTGTTTGTTTTTTTTCACATTTTTATTCACCTTTTTAACGTTGTATTCTTTGGGTTTGCGTTCAGTGTCGGTCTTTGTTGTGGGTTTTCTTTAGGAGGGAGGGGCTGGGGGCGGGGGGGCGGGGGGGGGGGGGGGGGGATTGGAAACGTTATCTAATGGTATATTTTACACATTGTTCTTTTTACTTTTGCTACTTTAAGCCGGTATCGACGCTGGCTCTCTCTCTCTCTCTCTCTCTGAATGAATGTATGTATGTTATATAGATATGTATATTCATGTATGTATACAAGTCTGTGTTATATATATATATGCGAGCGCGAGGGCGCGTGTATGTGTGTGTGCAGATGTATACATGTATGAATAGATATTTTTGAATGTATACATTACATGTCTATACGTATACATGTGTGTGCACAATATGTGGAAAGATGTATACATGTGTGCACCACCTACTTTACATAGGTAACACCTTCAACCGCACCCATCATGATTTTGAACTTGTACGTATACACACACACACACACACACACACACACACACACACACACACACACACACACACACACACACACACACACACACACATATATATATATATATATATATAGATAGATAGATAGATAGATAGATAGATAGATTGAGAGAGAGAGAGAGAGAGAGAGAGAGAGAGAGAGATATGCATATCTATCTATCTATCTATCTATCTATATATATATATATATAAAATTACCTTCATATTGTTTACACACAGTCGAGTTTCATTGTCACAGTATCAGTCATAGCCAACCCCACTTTTCTTCACTCGTTGACTGTACTATAGATCTGTGTTTCCCTTCGTCCTGCCCCCCCCCCCCACCCCCCGATCTGTGTTTCCCTTCGTCCTGCACCCCCCCCCCCTAGATCTGTGTTCCCCTTC
>NC_134896.1:57824283-57831783 GCF_041734735.1 Babylonia areolata
ATAGATATTGTTTTGTGTTCCTTATGAAGTGCAGAAGAATGTTGTGAAAAGTGTGAATGTGTAGGAGGGAGGGAGGGAGGGAGGGGAGGGGAGGAAGCGTGTTTTCCGCTTGGTGATATGAATATGTTGCTTTGGTCATCAAACCATTTGAGTCTTCAGTCTCTCTCTCTCTCTCTCTTCCCCCTCTCTCTCCCCCCACCTCTCTCTCTCTTTCCCCCTCTCTCTCCCCCCCCCTCTCTTCCCCCCCCCCCTCTCTCTCTCTTTCCCCTTCTCTCTCCCCCCCCTCTCTTTTCCCCCCCTCTCTCTCTCTTTCCCCTTCTCTCCCCCCTCTCTTTTCCCCCCCTCTCTCTCTCTTTCCCCTTCTCTCCCCCCTCTCTTTTCCCCCCCTCTCTCTCTCTTTCCCCTTCCCTCTCCCCCCTCTCTCTCTTTCCCCCTCTCCTCCCCCTCTCTCTCCCCCTCTCTCTCCCCCCTCTCTCTCTCTTTCCCCCTCTCCCCCTCTCTCTCTTTCCCCCTCTCCTCCCCCTCTCTCTCTACCCCCTCTCTCTCCCTCTCTCTCTCTATCCCCCCTGCTCCCCCCCTCTCTCTCTCTCCTTCACACACCCCTTATCCATCTCCTCTCTATTTCTTACTTTCGGGCGTTGATCACGTATATATATAAATATATATATATATATATATATATATATATATATGTAGATCTGTCTGTCTGTCTATCTAATCTAACATATCTACATCTAATCTATCTATCTATCTAAGATCTATATATCTAAGATATTTATCTATCTATCTGTCTTCTGTCTCTGTCGTCCGTCCATTTATCTATCCATATCTGTCTGTCTGTCTCTCTGTCTGTACTCAATCTGTTGTAAATGAAACGATATATACCGGCCCGCAAGGGAAGTTCCTTCCATCCATATAATGTATGTATGTATAATTTATTTATTCAAATGAATGATGGTGACTGCTACTGCCCGTAGAAGGCTGACTGGCGACATGACGCTGGTAGTATCGCCAGCTGATGGTGGGAAAAGCGTCAATTACTGATTCATGGGACGCTGCTAAGAGGAGGTGGATGATGGATTAATGGATGCTGTATACATCGTGCACTGCTGGCTGTCTCCGGTGTCACAGTGCAACCAGTGTTCGTGCACTGGCAGAGAGCGATGGTGTTTTTGTAAGAAGTTCCATGCTTTTTTTGTACTTCTGAAAAAATATTTTTTTATTATTATCTTTTTTATATTATTCCTTTTTTTCCCCTTTTTTTCATTATATTTTTTAATTATTTTATTTATTTATTTATTTTTTTTTTTTTAGTTTTTGGTCGTCGTCGTCGTCGTCGTCGTTGTTGTCTGTTTATACTAAATCATGGTCATCATCGGCACCACTGCTACCGTCATCGTTGTCATCATATTCGTCATCGTTATCAGTCGTTATCGTCTGCAGCTTTGCTCATCCTTCTCTTCTTTGTCGTCCATGTTTATCATTGATCATAATGATGATAGTCTTCTTGTTCTTGTTAATCATCGATCATAATGATGATAGTCTTCTTGTTCTTGTTAATCATCGATCATAATGATGATAGTCTTCTTGTTCTTGTTAATCATCGATCATAATGATGATAGTCTTCTTGTTCTTGTTCTTCTGGTTCTGGTTGTTGTTGTCGTTCTTCTTCTTCTTCTTCTTCTTGTTCTTCTTGTTCTTCTTGTTCTTGTTCTTCTCCTCCTCCTCCTCCTCCCTCTCCTCCTCCTCCTTCACCCATTCCTTCTTCCGTTTGTCTTTTTGTTGTGGTTGTTGTTACCATTGCAAGCCACACATACAGTATTAGAACCTATGTTCATAGTTTCCGATATGAAACTTAACCGTTTCCGTCCCGACGTGATTTTGTTGTTGTTGTTGTTATCTTAAGGACCAATCAGCGTAAAGTAACATTGTTTTTGTACAAAAATCAACAACACGAGTTTCCGGCTCTTGGTAGACAGGTCACGTGATGTCCGAAATAGAACTGGGGGCATTTCACAGGAAATGAAACTAATTTTTTTCCTGGTATCTGGATTGTTCTAAAGACAGATCCTTTAAATTTTATGTCGACAAAACCAGTGCCTTTTGTTTGTTCACGGAGGTCCGGTAGTAGCTTAAATCTGCCACGTCCTCTCTTTTTCAGTCTGTCTCTGTCTCTGTCTCCCTCTCCCTCCCTCTCCATTTCTGCCTCTCTCTCTCTCTGTCTTTGTCTCTCTGTCTAACCTCCTTTCTCTCCACCGCCCGCTCCCCCTCCGCCCCCCACTACCCTCCCACCCCCCCTCTCTCTCTGTCAACAAACAACATATTCGACCTGGCAATATATACGTATGTATGCATCCTGTCCCGTCAGGTGTCTTCTTCCGATACTCGTCTGCTTCGCATCCCCTCTGTCAGAACAGTCCTTCGGTCAGCGTTCTTTCTCTTTTCTTTGTGTGTGTGTCTGTCCAGAACCAGCACCTTGTGCAGATCAGCAGCTCTTCTTCCTCTTCATTCAAGTCTTCCTTGAAATTGAAAACACACTTACTCTTAACACAACTGTTGAAACAGCCACACCCTATTGTTATCATCGTGTACTTTTCGCCTGTGTGTGTGTGTGTGTGTGTGTGTGTGTGTGTGTGTGTGTGTGTGTGTGTGTGTGTGTGCGCGCGCGTCAGTGTATGTATGTATGCGTGCGTGTGTGTATGCCTGCGTGCGCATGTGTGTGTCTACCCGTTTTTGTAAAGCACTTCGAGCACTATGTAGAGAATAGGCGCTTTATGAATGAACATTACTATTAGCATCATTATTTATTTACTTCAGTACTATTAGCATCATTATTCCTTTACTTCATTACTATTAGCATCATTATTCCTTTACTTCATTACCATTAGCATCATTATTCCTTTACTTCATTACCATTAGCATCATTATTCCTTTACTTCATTACTATTAGCATCATTATTCCTTTACTTCATTACTATTAGCATCATTATTCCTTTACTTCATTACTATTAGCATCATTATTCCTTTACTTCATTACTGTTAGCATCATTATTCCTTTACTTCATTACTATTAGCATCATTGTTCCTTTACTTCATTACTATTAGCATCATTATTCCTTTACTTCATTACTATTAGCATCATTATTCCTTTACTTCATTACTATTAGCATCATTATTCCTTTACTTCATTACTATTAGCATCATTATTCCTTTACTTCATTACCATTAGCATCATTATTCCTTTACTTCATTACTATTAGCATCATTATTCCTTTACTCTGGTCATGCTGTGATACCACTAGCGGAGTTCTTACATGTATACGTGTGTAATATTATACCACCAGAGCCAAGATGGCTGCCGAAAGACGTTGGACATTGGACGTTGTGATGAAATGATCTATATATATATATACATAGATACAAGTTGTTGCTTGGACCTGTAGGTATCTGAAACATACAAGGTCTGTGCAAACAGAAATGGAGGAAAACTTTCAGAACCTAGCGGGGATGCCCACACAGCTGAGATCAATTTTAATCCTGTCATACTTTAGTAGTCATCGTCCCCCCAGAAAACTCGTTCTTCCCCACCCCCTCACTCTACCGTCCCTCCTGTATGGTAACAGAAGCGTTGAGTTTAATGACTCGTTCGCTAACGCCCTAAGGGTGAAGTTACTGTAAGGCTGGGTTGTATAAGGCCATCTGTACAACGCCCTCAGGGTGAAGTTACTGTAAGGCCGGGTTGTATAAGGCCATCTGTACAACGCCCTCAGGGTGAAGTTACTGTAAGGGCCGGGTTGTATAAGGCCATCTGTACAACGCCCTAAGGGTGAAGTTACTGTAAGGGCCGGGTTGTATAAGGCCATCTGTACAACGCCCTAAGGGTGAAGTTACTGTAAGGCCGGGTTGTATAAGGCCATCTGTACAACGCCCTAAGGGTGAAGTTACTGTAAGGCTGGGTTGTATAAGGCCATCTGTACAACGCCCTCAGGGTGAAGTTACTGTAAGGCTGGGTTGTATAAGGCCATCTGTACAACGCCCTCAGGGTGAAGTTACTGTAAGGGCCGGGTTTTATAAGGCCATCTGTACAACACCCTCAGGGTGAAGTTACTGTAAGGCTGGGTTGTATAAGGCCATCTGTACAACGCCCTAAGGGTGAAGTTACTGTAAGGCTGGGTTGTATAAGGCCATCTGTACACCACCCTCAGGGTGAAGTTACTGTAAGGGCCGGGTTGTATAAGGCCATCTGTACACCACCCTCAGGGTGAAGTTACTGTAAGGGCCGGGTTGTATAAGGCCATCTGTACACCACCCTCAGGGTGAAGTTACTGTAAGGGCCGGGTTTTATAAGGCCATCTGTACAACGCCCTCAGGGTCAAGTCACTGTAAGGCCGGGTTGCATTTGGCCATCTGTGCAATGCTAAGCTTGTTTAGAATTAACCCCCCGAAAACGGAGTATGGCTGCCTACATGGCTGGGTAAAAACGGTTGATACAGGTAAAAGCCCACTCATGTACATGTTTCAAGTGGGAGTTGCAGCCCACAAACGAAGAAGTTTAGAATCAAGAATGCTCTTAACTCCACGGTAATTTCCATACACGTATACTTTGGAACATTCTTAACTCTGCGCAAACCAAAGCGCTGCATAGATCTGTCGCCTCAGGCAACCCGGCCCAGGTCTTGGTAAGGTGAAGGATGCATTGTGGGGTCGTGCATGTCTAGGTCCCGGTGAGAAGTCCATTTCTGGGTGTCCTTGCATGCTGTCAGAAAAGTTAATACTGAAAGTCCATGGCTGGTCTTCTGGCGTCCCAAGGTGAAGAAGTCCCGTCTGTCTTAAGAGGGGAGAGAATGAATGAATCTTTATTTTCCAACGGTGAAGATATTAGCACTTTGGCCGACTTACACATCTGCCGTTGTTCTAAGAGACACACAAACATGTAGGCGTATAAATGTAGTTATACTGAATACTTAATACATGTATAATGTATGAGTATAACACAACATCAAACTGAGAGACACATCTGTACGGAACGGAAGCGAGTAACACACACACGCACACACGCACACACACACACACACACACACACACACACACACACACACACCAAGGGAAAAACAACAACAAAACCCTAGCATGAATGCTACACATGAATGATTCAAGTGAAATTAATAATAATAATAATAATAATAATAATAATGGATACTTTTATAGCACACTATCCAGAAATCTGCTCTAGGTGCTTTACAAAAACGCTTTTAATAACATAAAACATTATATCTATGTTACATACACACACCAAAATGTGACCCCCCCCCCCACACACACACACACACGCACGCACGCACACACACACACACACTGCATACATACATTTTAACATACATGTGTATCTAACAGCTACCCTAACACATACGCACACATAGGCAGGCACAAACTTACATAAACACACGCACACACAATACACATTCATATACATGCATGTCGTTGTGGACCTGCCACAATTGAACTTATTGCTGAGGGAAAAGGTGAGTTTTGAGACGAGATTTCAAAGATGCGAGGGAATCAGAATGACGGAGGTTATCAGGGAGCTTGTTCCACGTCTTTGGCGATTGAAAAGAAAACGATCTGTGTCCATAGGTCTTACTTCTGACGTGAGGTATCCTGAGAAGTCGAGTATCAGAGGAAGAACGGAGCTGGCGAGACGGGGTATAGATATGGATGAGTTCAGAAAGATACTTTGGGCCAGATCCGTTGACTGCAGAAAAGGTCAGAGTGGATAGCTTATAGTCTATTCGATCAGAAACAGGCAACCAGTGGAGAGACTGAAGGAGAGGAGAAACATGGTCAAATTTAGAAGCTCTGCAAATGAGTCTGGCAGCGTTATTCTGAATTCGTTGGAGTCTGTCTAACAGGTATTTGGGAAGGCCGGCCAAAAGAGAGTTGCAGTAATCCAATCTTGAGAGAACCAGAGAGCATACAAGTGTCTTGGTTGCATCGGTTGAGAGATAGTGGCGGATAGAGCTGATTCTACGCAGTTCCAAATAGGCAACTATACAGATATTCGAAATGTGCTGTTGGAAGGAAAGAGACTGGTCCAGGATTACACCAAGACTGCGAACAGAGGGAGAAAGTGAAACAGGTGTGCTATTGATCAGAACAGAGTCAGGAAAGGAAGGTTGTTGACGAAACTTCTTTGGACAGGTTATCATAAATTCAGTCTTATCATCATTTAATTGCAGCTTGTTGAGAGTCATCCAGTCCTTTAGGCCAGCAATGCACTCCTGTGTTTGAGTCACCAGTGCATCAAATTCAGCTATGGAAGCCGACTGACACAGAAAAGTAACGATAAAATTTTAACCACAGATGTAAGACATAAAAGACAGCAAATAAGGCGACGGGTAATAGGGATATGGACAGATATACACATTATGTGAAAGACAGAGAGAGGGAGAGACAGAGGGGAGAGAGAGACAGAGACAGACAGAGAGAGAGAGATGTAAAGATATGTCAGTGTGGGGAAAAAAAAAGAAAAAAAAGAGTTGGGTGAGTGTGGTTCACAATTTGTAATACATGTAAGTATACAGAATCGTAGACGTGACCAGACTAGAGTTTGATTTCGTTTGTTTGTGTCCACTGTAAAGAGAAAATCTCTGAAAACAATATGCTATGGCGTGATACGCTATCAACTGATTGACGCATTTCGACATAGTTTGTAAGGATTGTCAGTGACAATATTATACCAGATTTTCGGTCTGGCTTTCGGCACGCATGTACTGTCCAAGTTTCTCTTTGAATGTTGTGGTGGAAAAGGGTTCTTTGATGTGTTTGGGGAGATTGTTCCAGCAGTGCGTGCCGGAATATGCCAAACTCGATTTATAAAGGTCTGTTCTTGGCTTGGGTAGAGTAAGAGTCGCATTTCGGGAGTTAGGGTTGCGAGTTTCATAGCAGATAATGGAGAGAGAGAGAGAGAGAGAGAGAAGACAAGACAAAATTTTTATTATAGAGGGTAACATGCTTTTTTACATCCATCCACAGAGAGAGAGAGAGAGAGAGGGGGGGGGGGGGGGGGGGGGGGGCACAGTGTGAGAGACAGAGAGAGAGTTGTTGTCAGGAATGCAGAGCCTGTCCTTTTCCTGTGAGACGGCCTTGATAGGCGTTCACGGAAAGAACGTGCACGTTGTTTGTGGAGCAAAGGGGGGAGTGTGTCAGTGGAGACAACCCGGGGGGTCAGCTGCATTCAAGTTTTTGTTTTTCCTTTTGGAACAGCTTTCCTGCATAGGACTGTGCAAACATCCAAAAGTAACTTCACATCATCATCATCATTATTATTATTATTATTATTAGCATTTTCGCCTAATCTTGAAAGTAAGCCCTAGGCGTTTACAAATAGAACACATATGTAAATATCAAAAAGGAAAAAAAGTGAACACAAGATACCCAACATTATCAAAAATTGTTCATACTGGAAAGGGATGGGCTGTTGAGAATTACTCAGGAGGGGAA
>NC_134896.1:57838340-57850840 GCF_041734735.1 Babylonia areolata
AGCTCAAAGCGCTGTATAAACACGTGGTGACTGTAAGCTCTAAGCGCTGTATAAACACGGGGTGACTGTAAGCTCAAAGCGCTTTACAAACACGGGGTGACTGTAAGCTCTAAGCGCTGTATAAACACGGGGTCATTTACAACTTAGTCTTTTGTGAAGAACTGTGACTCTCAATCTAGGAGGCAAGATTGCACTGGCTCTTAGTGCTGCAGCCTTGGGGGGCTAGTTGGCCTTTGGGAACCATCCCGACGATGACCGTCCTTAAACCCTCTTGACCGAGAGAGTGGGAATGTAATTTGGGGCAAGACACTGTCCACTGTAATCAAATTCTGCCCAGATAGTCGGGACAGCAGTTACCTCCTATGCTGTTCTGGAGGTCATGGTCGTACACGACTGAGTGTCTCTGGTCGACGGTACAGAAGTATAAGGACGAAAACCGATCGCTTCGCCAATAGCTTTTTCCTAAAAAGCAGTCAGTGCCCAGTCTCTCGAACAATCCAGAATGTGTAAATTGTGCAATCAACAACCATCTACCTGAAAACCTAGTCATCAGCCCCATCCACATGTAATATGCAGCTTCAATTCAAACGTGTGTAGTGTGTGTGTGTGTGTGTGTGTGTGTGTGTGTGTGTGTGTGAGAGAGAGAGAGAGAGAAATCGAAATCGAAATCGAAACGTTTTTATTGAGGGAAAAGGAATAGGCACTTATCGGCCTGTTTTCATCCTACCCTCGTAAAGAAAATGTATAAACTAATCTAGGAAATACAAGAAGACTGAAACGAGAAGGAAAAAAAAAAACCCACTTTGCATGGCAACAACAACAAGAACAATAAATGGCATAGAAAATACACAGTTCCCCACAAAATAACATTGCTTTTGCGTGAAGGACAGAGGGAAGAAGGTAAGAAAGGAAGAGATACGAGGAAGGAAAGAGAGGAAAACTGTTGAGAGAGAGAGAGAAAGAGAGAGAGAGAGAGAGAGGGAGGAGGGAAGAAAAGAGGAAGGGAGGAAAGGAGATAAACAAATGATGTATTCTCAGTATCCTTGTCTATTGTCTATCAGTCTCAGTAATTTCAAGGATTCATAGAAATTAGCTCTGACATTAGATGTTTATGATATAGTCTTTTGAAGACACTGAAACTGGAGTTTATATTAAGTGTAGATGAAATAGAATTCCATAAATATCCACCAGAGTATGTGAGACTTGTTTTATAGAGATCAATTCTTGGCCGAGGCAAGGTTATTTTATGTGTGTGACGGTGACTATTTACTGGAAAATTACTTTTGAGAGAGGGTGGGGCATAACCTGATAATATTTTGAACATAAATATGTCTTTATTATATTTAAGTTTAATTTTCAATGGCAATATATCAAGTTCTGTATAATCAGAAACATATAAAGAGGACGATTTTAGAATAACTAATTTAAGAGCACGCCTATGAAGACTTAGGAGTGGTTTTAGGATGTTATCACTCGCTGAATCCCAGACAGTTGAGGCATAGTTTATTTAAGATTCAGTGTAGGCGTGAAAAAATATTTTTCGAGTATGTAAATTTAAAAAATGTTTTATTTTAGAAAGTTGATATACCTTTTTGGAAATAGTTTTACATAACATTGATATGTGATCAGACCAGGTCAAGTTGTTATCAATAATTACCCCAAGAACCTTGTGACTGTCGACTTCTTCAATGACTTTGCCATTTATAAAAAGGGAGGAGGAATTAGATGCAAGAGTTTGACGCTTCTGTCTGGTTGTAATCAGCATGTATTTGTTTTTTTGTGGATGCAAACTCATGTGGTTTAGTTCAGACCAATCAGTTAACTGATTAATACTTACCTGCAATGTTCTGGAAACTTCAGAGAGTTTAGAATTGTCAACGTGTAAAGTTGTATCATCAGCAAACAGTTCACATAATGCAGTGATAAATAAAGGTAAATCATTTATATAAATGGAAAACAGTATTGGTCCCAACACAGAACCCTGAGGAACACCATATTCAATAGGTAATAGAGAAGATTCTTTCCCATTAATTATCACCAGTTGTTTCCTATCAGATAAAAATGAGTGCAAGAGATCTAATGTATTGTTTGATAAGCCATAAATTCTAAGTTTTTTAAGAAGAAGTGCATGATCAGTCACATCAAAGGCTTTTGCGAAGTCTACAAATAGAACTCCAGTAAAGTTATTATTATTTATATTAGTCAGCCACTTGTCAACTAAGGATGTTAGTTAGTGCAGTGTGGCATGAATGATTAGGTCTGAAACCAGACTGACTTGGATGAAACAGATTAAAGGAATTAAAATGACTAAAAATGTGTTTTTTAATGTGGGTTTCTATGGGTTTTGACAAAGTAGACAAGATTGAAATTGGTCTATAATTTGAAGGCTCTGTTTGATCTCCTGACTTGTACAGCGGGATGACTTTTGCCAGTTTAAATGCCTTGGGAAACTGATTTTTCGTTATACATAAACTGTAAATGTTAGTAAGGGTTTCAGAAACAACTGGCGGAGAAAGTTTCAAAATTTTACTATCAGTTCCATCCTAGCCTCTGGTTCCAGTTTGTTTTAAGTGTGATAATGCATTGCAAACTGCATGAACAGCCATTAAGGGAATTTTTGAGTCAGACGAAATATTTTTTGACGTACAGAGTTCACTTAAACCTTCAAGAGTATTATTTACATACCTATCAGATTTTACAGTTGAACTACCTATTTCACAAAAATGATTATTAAGTTTATCAGGCGACATATCACTGACTGATGTACTTTTAGTATTGGCATTACGATTAGTGATCTGGTTTATCGCTTTCCAGATTGATTTACTGTCGGCTTTGGAAGAAACTAGTTCTTGAAAATATTTCTTTTTAGCCACACGCTTCAGATATTTAACCAAATTCCTTTGTCTAGCATACTCTTCTTTAGTTCCTGTTTTTAGTAATGCATCTCTTAAATCCATGGCATTTTGAAGATCTTGTGTAAGCCATGGTACTTTCGAATTAATACTAACACGTTTAGATTTTAATGGAGCATTTTTATCATATACATTTAAAAAATTATGATACCAAACTTCAAATGCCTCATCAGGATCTGTGAACTGATAACAGAAATATGCGAATTAATTAAATCAAACAAAAACTTATCAGGATCGAATTTTGAAAAGTCTCTACATTTAATTAATGTGTGACAATTTCTAGGAACTTTGACACCTTTCTTTAACCATGTTAAACAAATAGGAAAGTGGTCACTGCAACCATAATCTGGTGAACATATCTCAACTGTATTATGTATTGTAGATGCATAAATGTGATCAATAAGAGATTGTGAAGATGGAGTAATTCTAGTTGGCTTATCTATCAATTGGGTAAGATAAAATGATTCCACAGTATGTGTCCATAATTTATTAGGTTTTAATAAATCAATATTGAAGTCGCCCAATAATATTAATTCATCAGAAAAAGAAATAACGTCCTCCATCAAAAGAGTAAAATTGTCCCTCCAATGAACATATTCAGCTGGATTTCTATAAATAAAACCCAAATGAACTGGTTTACATCTTTTTAAGTTGACTTGTATCCATAAGGATTCAATACAATGAAGATCAGGGAGGTGCACTTGTTTAAAATTAATGCTCTGGTGGACATATATCAATAACCCTGTTTCCAAAGTACGCGTAGGATGTCTACGGACAACATTATACCCTGTCATTTTTAGTTCAGAATCACATATATTGTGAGATAATCGAGATTCAGCTATACCAAAAACATGAAAATACGCACCGGAATTATGTAAAATAAGTGATACATCTGTCAGTTTACTAACAATATGATTGATATTAAGAAATCCAATTCTAAGGCCATCTTTGGAAGGCCACACATCAAGTGTGCTCGGCATTGTTCTCTACTCTTCACGAGAAGATGCAAAATTTTATCAACCATACAATAATCACAATGTTAGATAAAGGCTGAGGGTCAACTGCACAAATGACAACTAAACACGGTAATTTACAGAGATAAGAGACGAAATATCCAAATCACAAGCAAAAAGTAGAAAATTACCGACAAGAAAAAAGACCTTTAACAAACCGTTTATAAGTACAAGGTAGCATTCACAAAGTACTTGTACTTTTCTCTAAATGTGACGCAAGAGCAAATGTCACATTTACTGGACCACAAGTCAACAATACACTTTTCATGATGGTCCGGCAAATTAGTGGGTATTGTGTAACAATCATACATGCACGCACGTACGCACGCACGGCACGCGCACGATCACACACACACACACACACACACACACACACACACACACACACACACACACACACACACACACAAAACATATTTATGTACACGATAGAATGTGTACATATATATAGAAACATTACCTTTTGATTTTACGTTAATCCTAGGCGACTGGGTAGATTTCATATCGATAATAGAAGGAATTATTATTATTTTTTAATCAATCATTAAATAAAAATAAAAATGACAATAATAAGGGGGTGGGGTGGGGTGGGGTGGGGTGAGTGGCTGCTATGACGGAGTGAAATGTTGCTGAGACAAAAGACGTGATGCCATTCTCAGTAACTGTTCTGCATAAGGATGGATATCAGTTGGGGTGTTGGGATTATTCATTCCATACGTCCTATTCTGTGAGGAAACGCATTTCTGTTCATGGGTGTGTCAACATGATGATGACTGAATGCAGAGCTCTGAGTGGACAAAGGGTGAACAGGAAGACTGGGTTCAGGGTTATGTGGGAGGGGGTTCACTGGAAATTCTTTGGGGGATGATCTTTGCATTAAAGGGGGAAAATGTTCAAGGGATGAAAATGGAGGGCAGTCTTCTGGAGTAAATTGATGGTTGGCACGATCATGATTATTCTGAGCACTTTCATAAGGGTGAAATGATGAAGAACGGGGGTAAGTCAAAGCCGAGGGCTGTCTTGGTTCAGGATTTCTCAGAGGGGTTTTAACTTGATTGTGAAGGAAAGAATCAAATGGAAAATTCCTGATAGGCACATTCCGCCACAGATTTTTCAGATTGTCCGCAAGTTTCGCAGTATCTCGGACATTTGGGTGAATGACGTCACTGTACAGACTCCTATCTTCTGCAAAACTGGGGAAGTTGTCAATATATGTAGCGTTATGTTTGTCGCAAGCCACCTTTAAATTGCGGTTTGCTGGAAAGATAGTATTATTGAATGAATGTCTGCCTCTGGCAGGAAGAATGGAACTGAAGCTGACACGAGCATTTGGAAATTTCTGATTACATAAAACAATGAGGGATGACCAGGTACTGACAGAAATGGGACCTGACTGGGGGGTAAGAAGGGGGGCGGGGGGGGGGGGGGGGGGGGGGGGGTTGAAGGACGACACCTTTCTGCACTGGTGTGGCAGAGTCCGAGTCCTGGATGAGATGAGACTGTGAAGGTGGGGGAAGGTCCTTACCAGTAGCGTCAGATGAAAAGACCATCTGAGTCAGATCCACGGAAGGCTGTGTAAGGGAAATATTCTCAGAAACAGCACTGACAAAGCCAATAGAAGGTTCCAGTAAGGAACGTGACAGTTTTTCACAGCTTTTGTCACGAAGAAAATAGTCAATGAACATTTTTATAATTTCACATTCACAAGTGTCCCATTGCGGGCAATCGATGCCTTGACAGAGTAGTGTTCCATGCGATTGTGCAGTAAAATACAGAGTAAGAGTGATGGACTTGGTTGACCGGAAAAGAATACGGAAAACAGTTTTTGCAAGAGAAGAGGGAGGGGGAAAAGACACAATGACTGGTGGCGGAGATAAAGCAGTATCGTGCACATTATAGTCACAGTAGGTGAAGGAAATGTCAGTTAGTGATGGCTGAATAACGATACAACAGGCAATTCCTCCACAAAGTTAATTCGTCAATTGAACAGGAAAACCTTTTTTGAAATAAATCCAGGGTGGGTTTTAATTTACTACCACCGTTTTCCTCACATATGGATACGGGACTGGCCATGATCACAAACAGATACACACACACACACACACACACACACACACACACACACACAATACACACCACATTCATCTACTCACAGTACCGGACCGCCATGACTCCAGAGTTCAGTGCATGGCAAAAAACATTATCATGGATGCTGGACAGGTAAACTGCATCTTGGACGCTGAAGAAGATATCCAACAGCAAAAGTACCACACACCACAGTACCACACACCACAGTAACACACACCACAGCCAGAACGGCACGGACACCGTGTGTGAAGACCGCGGCAGGTGAGTGCAGGTGTGCCAAGTTGTACAGCGATCAAGATTCACGAAATCAGATGAATCATAGTTTTTTTTTATATCCACTTGTGCAGAACAATTTCACCAAGATGAATAAACAAATCACAGTAACATTGAAACAATAAATAACACGTAATTAACTAAAAAAGTGATATTTCATGACGAGCGCCATAAAAGGCCGCCTCTCTCTCTCATGAACACAGCTCACCATCAAGAGAGAGAGTGTGTGTGCAGTGCGTGCACGTGTGAGTATGCACAAGTTTTTATACTGATATGCACTTGCATGTATCATAATTTCTACTTCATCTGTGTTTGTGTATGATTTTCGATTTATGCTCGTACCTTGTTATGTACTATCCCCCCCCCCCCTCCCCAATATTCCTTGTGACCCCAGTACATTTGGTAATAAAGATCTATTCTATTGTATTCTATTTTGTTCTCTCTCTCTCTCTCTCTCTCTCTCTCTCTCTCTCTCTCTCTCTCTCTCTCTCTCTCTCTCATTATATATATATATATATATATATATAAACAGAATTAACCAATTTACAAGTTTTTCCGTCTTATAAAACATAAGTGTACACGGGGAAAGAAGTGTGGATTATTGCCGCACAAACCTCAAACAGGGAAAGAAGTGTGGATTATTGCCGCACAAACCTCAAGCAGGGAAAGAAGTGTGGATTATTGCCGCACAAACCTCAAACAGGGAAAGAAGTGTGGATTATTGCCGCACAAACCTCAAACAGGAAAAGAAGTGTGGATTATTGCCGCACAAACCTTAAACAGGAAAAGAAGTGTGGATTATTGCCGCACAAACCTCAAACAGGAAAAGAAGTGTGGATTATTGCCGCACAAACCTCAAACAGGAAAAGAAGTGTGGATTATTGCCGCACAAACCTCAAACAGGAAAAGAAGTGTGGATTATTGCCGCACAAACCTCAAACAGGAAAAGAAGTGTGGATTATTGCCGCACAAACCTTAAACAGGAAAAGAAGTGTGGATTATTGCCGCACAAACCTCAAACAGGAAAAGAAGTGTGGATTATTGCCGCACAAACCTCAAACAGGGAAAGAAGTGTGGATTATTGCCGCACAAACCTCAAACAGGTAAAGAAGTGTGGATTATTGTCGCACAAATCTCGAAATCAAGCAGGGAAAGAAGTGTGGATTATTGCCGCACAAACCTCAAACAGGTAAAGAAGTGTGGATTATTGCCGCACAAATCTCGAAATCAAGCAGAGAAAGAAGTGTGGATTATTGCCGCACAAACCTCAAAATCAAACAGGGAAAGAAGTGTGGATTATTGCCGCACAAACCTTAAACAGGTAAAGAAGTGTGGATTATTGCCGCACAAACCTCAAGCAGGGAAAGAAGTGTGGATTATTGTCGCACAAACCTCAAAATCAAGCAGGGAAAGAAGTGTGGATTATTGCCGCACAAACCTCAAAATCAAACAGGGAAAGAAGTGTGGATTATTGCCGCACAAACCTCAAAATCAAGCAGGGAAAGAAGTGTGGATTATTGCCGCACAAACCTCAAAATCAAGCAGGGAAAGAAGTGTGGATTATTGCCGCACAAACCTCAAAATCAAGCAGGGAAAGAAGTGTGGATTATTGCCGCACAAACCTCAAAATCAAGCAGGGAAAGAAGTGTGGATTATTGCCGCACAAACCTCAAAATCAAGCAGGGAAAGAAGTGTGGATTATTGCCGCACAAACCTCAAACAGGGAAAGAAGTGTGGATTATTGCCGCTCAAACCTCAAACAGGGAAAGAAGTGTGGATTATTGTCGCACAAACTTCAAACAGGGAAAGAAGTGTGGATTATTGTCGCACAAACCTCAAGCAGGGAAAGAAGTGTGGATTATTGCCGCACAAACCTCAAAATCAAGCAGGGGAAGAAGTGTGGATTATTGCCGCTCAAACCTCAAACGGGGAAAGAAGTGTGGATTATTGCCGCACAAACCTCAAAATCAAGCAGGAAAAGAAGTGTGGATTATTGCCGCACAAACCTCAAAATCAAACAGGGAAAGAAGTGTGGATTATTGCCGCACAAACCTCAAAATCAAGCAGGGAAAGAAGTGTGGATTATTGCCGCACAAACCTCAAAATCAAGCAGGGAAAGAAGTGTGGATTATTGCCGCACAAACCTCAAAATCAAGCAGGGAAAGAAGTGTGGATTATTGCCGCACAAACCTCAAAATCAAGCAGGGAAAGAAGTGTGGATTATTGCCGCACAAACCTCAAAATCAAGCAGGGAAAGAAGTGTGGATTATTGCCGCACAAACCTCAAAATCAAGCAGGGAAAGAAGTGTGGATTATTGCCGCACAAACCTCAAAATCAAACAGGGAAAGAAGTGTGGATTATTGCCGCTCAAACCTCAAACAGGGAAAGAAGTGTGGATTATTGTCGCACAAACTTCAAACAGGGAAAGAAGTGTGGATTATTGTCGCACAAACCTCAAGCAGGGAAAGAAGTGTGGATTATTGCCGCACAAACCTCAAAATCAAGCAGGGGAAGAAGTGTGGATTATTGCCGCTCAAACCTCAAACGGGGAAAGAAGTGTGGATTATTGCCGCACAAACCTCAAAATCAAGCAGGAAAAGAAGTGTGGATTATTGCCGCACAAACCTCAAAATCAAACAGGGAAAGAAGTGTGGATTATTGCCGCACAAACCTCAAAATCAAGCAGGGAAAGAAGTGTGGATTATTGCCGCACAAACATCAAAATCAAGCAGGGAAAGAAGTGTGGATTATTGCCGCACAAACATCAAAATCAAGCAGGGAAAGAAGTGTGGATTATTGCCGCACAAACCTCAAAATCAAGCAGGGAAAGAAGTGTGGATTATTGCCGCACAAACCTCAAAATCAAGCAGGGAAAGAAGTGTGGATTATTGCCGCACAAACCTCAAAATCAAACAGGGAAAGAAGTGTGGATTATTGCCGCACAAACCTCAAACCTGTAAAGAAGTGTGGATTATTGCCGCACAAACCTCAAAATCAAGCAGGGAAGGGTAGCAGGACATCTGGGGTTGTATGTTGTATCAGGTTCGCTTCAAGCAAAAAGGCGGCAACAAAGAGAACATTGTTGTTCCCTTTTCCGACGGGCGCAATAGCCGAGTGGTTAAAGCGGTTGGACTTTCAATCTGAGGGTCCCGGGTTCGATCTCGGTGACGGCGCCAGGTGGGGTAAAGAGTGGAGATATTTCCGATCACTCAGGTTATCATATACATGAAGCAGGCAGACCTGCTTTGTGCCTGAATCCCCTTCGTGTGTATACGGCAAGCAGAGGATCAAATACGCTCGTTAAAGATCCTGTAATCCATGTTAGCGTTCGGTGGGTTATGGAAACAAGAACATACTGCACGTTAAAGATCCTGTAATCCATGTCAGCGTTCGGCGGGTAATGGAAACAAGAACATACTGCACGTTAAAGATCCTGTAATCCATGTCAGCGTTCGGTGGGTTATGGAAACAGGAACATACCCAGCATGCATTCCCCCGAAAATGGGGTATGCCGCCTACATGGCGGGGCAGAAACGGTCATACACGTAAACGCCCACTCGTGTACATACGAGTGAACGTGGGAGCTGCAGCCCACGAACGAAGAAGAAGAAGGAGTTCCCTTTTCCTCCTATCTCCTATTACGTGAATGACCGTTTTTACCCCGCCATGCAGGCAGCCATACTCCGCTTTCGGGAGGGTATATGCTGGGTATGTTCTTGTTTCCGTAACCCACCGAACGCTGACATGGATTACAGGCTCTTTAACGTGCGTATTTGATCTTCTGCCTGCGTATACACACGAAGGGGGGTTCAGGCACAAGCAGGTCTGCATATAATCATGTTAACCTGGGAGATCGAAAAAAAAAAAATCCATCCTTTACCCACCAGGCGTCGTTACCGCGATTCGAACCCGGGACCATCAAATTGAAAATCCAACACTTTAACCACTCAGCTATTGCGCCCGTTCCTGTCCACTCCATTCTTTAATGTTAGCCAGACCACCTTTTACCTTTGTCAGCCAGCTACGGGCTGGAAGAGAGAGAGAGAGAGAGAGAGAGAGAGAGAGAGAGAGAGAGAGAGAGAGAGAGAGAAGAAAAACAAAACAAAACAAACGAGAAAGGCGAGGCCTTCAAGACTCACTTGTGATATACACTTGAAGGGAAAACAATAATAATACAGGGTGGATTTGTTTCCCGATCTCCCAGGTCAACATAAATATTATATGCAGACCTGCTAGTGCTTGAACCCCCCCTTCGTGTGTATACGGCAAGCAGATCAAATATGTACGTTAAAGATCCTGTAATGCATGTCAGCGTTCGGTGGGTTATGGAAACAAGAACATACCCAGCATGCACACCCCCGAAAACGGAGTATGGCTGCCTACATGGCGGGATAAGTTAAACGGTCATACACATAAAATGTTACATGTCTGTCTGAGTGTGTATGTGTGCGTGCGTGAAATCTGATTGAATGACACGGGAAACGAATGATGAGCGCCCAGTGGCAGCCGTCAGTCGGCTCTACCCAGGTGGGCAGCCTGTTGTGCAAATGACCCTATGTTTGTAAAGCGCTTAGAGCTTGGTCTCCGACCGAGGATAGACGCTGTATAAGTATCTATATCAATCAATCAATAATAATAATGAAACTCGGCTGATGAGGCTCGAACTTGAGGGCCCTCCTAGTTGTCTGTCCGAGACTGGTTTAACCACTTCGCCACTGATGGATGGCGCCCATGATGTGACCTTTGTTGGTGGTGCTGGAGGCCTAGCCGTGCACGTGATGGTGGTGTGGGGTTCTGAGAGAGGAAGGGTGCGCTGCAAAGGAATCGATTATGTAACATGGATGATGTTCGTGTTTCCTTCCCCGTGGCGTCCCTGTCTTCTTGTGCTTCGATGGCGGTGTCTTCTTGTCACTGCAACCCGACACTGGTATCCCAGCTTTCTCCGTCTGTAGGCACTTTTCTTTGTGTGGGGGTTGGTTTTGTCTTAGCGTGTGTGTGTGTGTGTGTGTGTGTCTGTCTGTCTGTCTGTCTGTCTGTCTCTGTCTTTCTATCTCTCTCTTTCTCTCTTTCTTTCTCTCTTTGCCTCTCTCTCTCTCTCTCTCTCTCTCTCTCTCTCACACACACACACACACACTTACACACAAGCACACACCACACACACACTCTCTCTCTCACACATACACACACACACACACACACACACGGAGGTAGAAGGAGAGAGACAAGAGTTGCCTTGCAGTTGAAATGGCTGAATAGAGGTCGTGCTTCGTCGACAAATTAGGTTCATAAAAAGAAATTATGATTGTATACGCGCATGTAACATGCTTTTGTATGAAGAAAGCGCTGGTATTTGCCCCTCCGTTCTTCCCTGTAAAAAAAAAAAAAAAAATGGCGCTCTGGGAAAACGCCCAACATTGACTTGAACACAACTCTACCCTTGAGTCTTACTTTTCTCTCTCTCTCTCTCTCTCTCTCTCTCTCCTCCATGGATGTGTGTGTCCATCTCCATCTCTCTCTCTCTCTCTCTCTCTCTCTCTCTCCCCCATGTGTTTGTGCGAGTGTGTCCATCACCATCTCTCTCTCTCTCTCCCTCCCTCTCTCTCCCTACCTCCCTCTCTCTCCTTCTCTCTCCCTCCCTCCCTCTCTCTCCCTACCTTCCACCCATCATCACTCTCTCTCTCTCTCCCCCATGTATGTGTGTGAGTGTGTCCATCTCCATGTCTCTGTCTGTTTGTCTGTCTCCCCTTCTCTTTCTCTCTCTCTCTCACTCCCTCTGTCCTAAGTCTCTCAAGTGCTCTCAACGTTTTTGTTACAGACTGTTGTTGTTCAGTACATTGTCCACCTGACGCCGTACCTCTTTCCTCTCTGTAGCCAGTTGATATGGTGATTGAGAATGTTCATGTCATGATAATTATAATGTCAATATTGTTTCCGCCGGACTCCCTTTAAGCCAGTTGATAATGTGATTGAGAATGTTCATGTCATGATCATTATAATGCCATTATTGTTTCCGCCTGACTCCCTTTTAGCCAGTTGGTAATAATTATGAATTATTGTTTCGCTGGAGCTCGAATCAGATGAGTCAGTTCTTCTTTTTCTTCGTTCGTGGGCTGCAACTCCCAAGTTCACTCGTTTGTACGCGAGGGGCTTTTAGCGTATATAACCGTTTTCACCCCGCCATGTAGGCAGCCATACTCCGTTTTCGGGCGTGTG
>NC_134896.1:57860840-57865840 GCF_041734735.1 Babylonia areolata
CTTAATGATGGTCCTGGATTCAGAGTAGTTGGTAGACCTGTCCATCTGCTCTTTCGTAGTGCCTTCCTTTGCCAGGGAGTTAGCAGTCTCGTTGCCAAGCACGTTGCAGTGGGAGGGAATCCACTGCAGGGTGACTGTGTGACTTGTGCAGAGGGAGGCGAGAGAGGAGTTCTGGATCTCTGTTGGACCAAAGGGCCTGCAAGATGGACAGGGCGTCGGTCAGGAAGACAACGTTGTGGCTGGCGTAGAGGCTGGCCTCGTCGGCTGCTGCTGTTTTCAAGGCTTCTGCTTCGGCTCTTTAATTGGTGGAGTACAGGCTGGTAGCGAGGCAGATCTTTTCTTCTCTGCCTCCTGGATACTGAACATAGACTCCTGCCCCTCCATTCCGAATGACATCTGTCGCAGAGCCGTCAGTGTAGACGTGAGTCCAGAACTCTTTGGGGAACTGGGTATGGAGGTGTTCAAGGGTGAGGAACTTTCTTTCAGGGCCGCTTTGGGAATCTTGGGGCCAACACCAGGGATGCTGCACTGGATGAGGGGAGGGGTTCCTTCGCTCCAGGCAGGGACGGCAAGACACCGGGGTATCACTTTGGGGGCATGGTCAAGGATATCCTGATGTTGCCGTTCTAGGATCCTGCTCTGGTGTACGAAGCTCCCTCTCTTCAGCCGTCCTTTTGTTGGCTGGGACAGTCTGTCCTTCATGGGGTGGCCATGCAACCTCTTGAACTTGGCAGGCTGGGACAGGAGTTTGGCGACTCTGCAGTCCTCAAGGGGCTGGAGCTCTGTGATGGTTTCAAGCTCCTGAATTGGCGTAGACCTCATGATACGGGTAGCTTGATTCTGAACCTTGCTGATCCATTCAAAGTTGGACTTGGCCGTAGTGCCCCATGCAGTCATGCCATACTCCAGCACTGGCCTGACTCTACCAGTGTACAGCCTCCTGAGGGTCATGTTGTCTGCGCCCCATGTTGTTCCTGCCAGCTTCTACATGAGGGCAAGTCGTACTTTTGCTCTTGATTCTGCTTTCTCAGCTTGCTTCTTCCACGTCAGGTGTTTGTCAAAAGTGACTCCCAGGTACGTGGGGTTGTTCTCAACAAGCAGAGTTTGTCCATTGATGCGCAGGTTGGTCTTCTGTTCTTATGGTGAGAGGCTGAAAACAGTGCAAGTGGTGTATATACAAGTGAACGTGGGAGTTGCAGCCCACGAACGCAGAAGAAGAAGAACCCCGCCGTGTAGGTAGCCATACTTCGCTTTCGGGGGTGTATTTTAAAACAAATTGGCTGTCATCCTTTCTACGACAAGAGTATCCTAAAAGTTGGGACGGACCCTAAGGGCCAGTACTATGCAGTGAAGCGTGAAATCACCATTAGGCCTCCTCTCACCTTTATGTCTGACTGCCTGGAGGCGGTGCATTGTAACACATACAAAGTACGGCGACTGACGACAGTGTAGTGTTACAGACGTGAGGGGCGACTGACGACAGTGTTACAGACGTGAGGGGCGAGTGACGACAGTGTAGTGTTACAGACGTGAGTGGTGACTGACGACAGTGTTACAGACGTGAGTGGTGACTGACGACAGTGTAGTGTTAAAGACGTGAGTGGTGACTGACGACAGTGTAGTGTTACAGACGTGAGGGGTGACTGACGACAGTGTTACAGACGTGAGGGGTGACTGACGACAGTGTAGTGTTACAGACGTGAGGGGTGACTGACGACAGTGTAGTGTTACAGACGTGAGTGGTGACTGACGACAGTGTTACAGACGTGAGGGGTGACTGACGACAGTGTAGTGTTACAGACGTGAGGGGTGACTGACGACAGTGTTACAGACGTGAGGGGTGACTGACGACAGTGTTACAGACGTGAGGGGTGACTGACGACAGTGTTACAGACGTGAGGGGCGACTGACGACAGTGTAGTGTTACAGACGTGAGGGGTGACTGACGACAGTGTTACAGACGTGAGGGGCGACTGACGACAGTGTAGTGTTACAGACGTGAGGGGTGACTGACGACAGTGTAGTGTTACAGACGTGAAGGGTGACTGACGACAGTGTTACAGACGTGAGGGGTGACTGACGACAGTGTAGTGTTACAGACGTGAGGGGTGACTGACGACAGTGTTACAGACGTGAGGGGTGACTGATGACAGTGTAGTGTTACAGACGTGAGGGGTGACTGACGACAGTGTTACAGACGTGAGGGGTGACTGACGACAGTGTAGTGTTACAGACGTGAGGGGTGACTGACGACAGTGTTACAGACGTGAGGGGCGACTGACGACAGTGTAGTGTTACAGACGTGAGGGGTGACTGATGACAGTGTAGTGTTACAGACGTGAGGGGTGACTGACGACAGTGTAGTGTTACAGACGTGAGGGGTGACTGACGACAGTGTTACAGACGTGAGGGGCGACTGACGACAGTGTAGTGTTACAGACGTGAGGGGTGACTGACGACAGTGTAGTGTTACAGACGTGAAGGGTGACTGACGACAGTGTTACAGACGTGAGGGGTGACTGACGACAGTGTAGTGTTACAGACGTGAGGGGTGACTGACGACAGTGTTACAGACGTGAGGGGTGACTGATGACAGTGTAGTGTTACAGACGTGAGGGGTGACTGACGACAGTGTTACAGACGTGAGGGGTGACTGACGACAGTGTAGTGTTACAGACGTGAGGGGTGACTGACGACAGTGTTACAGACGTGAGGGGCGACTGACGACAGTGTAGTGTTACAGACGTGAGGGGTGACTGATGACAGTGTAGTGTTACAGACGTGAGGGGTGACTGACGACAGTGTAGTGTTACAGACGTGAGGGGTGACTGACGACAGTGTAGTGTTACAGACGTGAGGGGTGACTGATGACAGTGTAGTGTTACAGACGTGAGGGGTGACTGACGACAGTGTAGTGTTACAGACGTGAGGGGTGACTGACGACAGTGTAGTGTTACAGACGTGAGGGGTGACTGACGACAGTGTTACAGACGTGAGGGGTGACTGACGACAGTGTTACAGACGTGAGGGGTGACTGACGACAGTGTTACAGACGTGAGGGGCGACTGACGACAGTGTAGTGTTACAGACGTGAGGGGTGACTGACGACAGTGTTACAGACGTGAGGGGCGACTGACGACAGTGTTACAGACGTGAGGGGTGACTGACGACAGTGTTACAGACGTGAGGGGCGACTGACGACAGTGTAGTGTTACAGACGTGAAGGGTGACTGACGACAGTGTAGTGTTACAGACGTGAAGGGTGACTGACGACAGTGTTACAGACGTGAGGGGTGACTGACGACAGTGTTACAGACGTGAGGGGTGACTGACGACAGTGTAGTGTTACAGACGTGGGGGGTGACTGATGACAGTGTAGTGTTACAGACGTGAGGGGTGACTGACGACAGTGTAGTGTTACAGACGTGAAGGGTGACTGACGACAGTGTAGTGTTACAGACGTGAGGGGTGACTGACGACAGTGTAGTGTTACAGACGTGAAGGGTGACTGACGACAGTGTTACAGACGTGAAGGGTGACTGACGACAGTGTAGTGTTACAGACGTGAGGGGTGACTGACGACAGTGTAGTGTTACAGACGTGGGGGGTGACTGACGACAGTGTAGTGTTACAGGCGTGACGGGAAAGAGTGAAGCGTATGTGGCCAAGGGGAATGGTAAAGCGGTGTGTGGCCAAGGGGAAGGTAAAGCGGTATGTGGCCAAGGGGGAGGTAAAGCGGTATGTGGCCAAGGGGGAGGTAAAGCGGTATGTGGCCAAGGGGAAGGTAAAGGGGAAGGTAAAGCGGTATGTGGCCAAGGGGGAAGGTAAAGCGGTATGTGGCCAAGGGGAAGGTAAAGCGGTGTGTGGCCAAGGGGAAGGTAAAGGGGGAGGTAAAGCGGTATGTGGCCAAGGGGGAAGGTAAAGCGGAAGGTAAAGCGGTGTGTGGCCAAGGGGAAGGTAAAGCGGTATGTGGCCAAGGGGGAGGTAAAGCGGTGTGTGGCCAAGGGGAAGGTAAAGGGGGAGGTAAAGCGGTATGTGGCCAAGGGGGAAGGTAAAGCGGAAGGTAAAGCGGTATGTGGCCAAGGGGAAGGTAAAGCGGTATGTGGCCAAGGGGGAGGTAAAGCGGAAGGTAAAGCGGTATGTGGCCAAGGGGGATATGTGGCCAAGGGGGAGGTAAAGCGGCCAAGAGGGATATGTGGCCAAGGGGGATATGTGGCCAAGGGGGAGGTAAAGCGGTATGTGGCCAAGGGGAAGGTAAAGCGGTATGTGGTCAAGGGGAAGGTAAAGCGGAAGGTAAAGCGGTGTGTGGCCAAGGGGAAGGTAAAGCGGAAGGTAAAGCGGTGTGTGGCCAAGGGGAAGGTAAAGCGGTATGTGGTCAAGGGGAAGGTAAAGGGGAAGGTAAAGCGGTGTGTGGCCAAGGGGAAGGTAAAGCTGTATGTGGTCAAGGGGAAGGTAAAGCGGAAGGTAAAGCGGTATGTGGCCAAGGGGAAGGTAAAGCGGTATGTGGTCAAGGGGAAGGTAAAGCGGAAGGTAAAGCGGTATGTGGCCAAGGGGAAGGTAAAGCGGAAGGTAAAGCGGTATGTGGCCAAGGGGAAGGTAAAGCGGTATGTTGCCAAGGGGAAGGTAAAGCGGTATGTTGCCAAGGGGAAGGTAACGACTTGCACGACTTTCAACGAGTTCTTCGTCGTTCGTGGGCTGCAACTCCCACGTTCATTCGTATGTACGCGAGTGGTCTTTTGCGTGTATGGCGGTTTTTACCCCGCCATGTATGCAGCCATACTCCGTTTTCGGGGGTGTACATGCTGGGTATGTTCTTGTTTCCATGACCCACAGAATGCTGACATGGATCACAGGATCTTTAGCGTGCGTATTTGATGTTCTTCTTGCCGTATACACACGAAGGGAGTTCAGGCACTAAGCAGGTCTGCACATTATGTTGACCTGGGAGATGGAGAAAAATCTCCACCCTTTTATACTCACCAGGCACCGTTACCGAGATT
>NC_134896.1:57875840-57900840 GCF_041734735.1 Babylonia areolata
CAACAGGGCTCCACCAGCCAGTCTCATGCAGCGGGTTGTACGTGCACTGATGGTTGTGTGGTGGTCAACAGGGCTTCCAAGCGGTTAATGAGGGATCCACGTCATAGCAACCTATGTATATATAAAGGCCTACAGGAACTTTCTTTTACATTAATTATTAGCTTGACCAACCAACAGAACGTTCAGAAGCATCGATCTCAGTGTTTTGGCAGGCTCAAAGGGACACCGAAGTAACGGGGCAGAAACACGGAAAACCAGTGAATGCACGTATTTATCCAACTCCGCTGCCTTTGTCTTTGGCAAGCCCTGCTGATATAAGGGAAAGGGTGTGTGTGTGTGTGTGTGCGTGTGTGTGTGCGTGCGTGTGTGCGTGCGTGTGTGCGTGTGTGTGTGTTCGTTCTTTAGTTTAGCGTATTTTCATTATTGGTGATATCAGACGACTCTGTGTGTGTGTGCGTGCGTGCGTGCGTGCGTGCGTGCGTGTGTGTGTGTGTGTGTGTGTGTGTGTGTGTGTGTTCTTCAGTTTAACGTCTATTCACTATAAGTGTTATTAGACGGAAAGGAGAAAAGTAGTGTATAAAGGAAAGGGAATGCATATGAATATCAGTGTAAGAAAGTGTTCATCTGATGTTGTCGAGGAAAAGTACATTATAAGATATTAAAGGCTAAAGAGATTGTGGTGTGTAATGGATGAGATGTCATAGGAAGGAGAATATATGCATGCATATCAACAAGTATTAACTTACAACAATGTAAATATAAATAGCGACATTAATTAGAATACATCAAAGGAGGATACCAACTGGACTGAAGTTTAAAATTTCCGAAAACGTGTGTGTGTGTGTGTGTGTGTGTGTGTGTGTGTGTGTGTGTGTGAGGGAGATAGAGAGAGAGAGTTGAGGGCAAGGAGCTTAGCAGTGGAGTGGGGGGCGGGGGGGGGGGGGGGGGGGGAAGAAATGAGACAGGAATAGAGGGGGGGGGGGGGGGGGTAAAAGGGTTGTGGGAGGGTTTTGGAGGGCCAAGGGGAGGGGTTATGAGGCTAGTGGTGGGGGAGGGAGGAGGAAGGGGGTTGGTGGGGGTGGGGGGTGGGGGGTGTAAGGGCATTGCGAGGGTCAATACCTTGAGAAAAAGTAAAAGCCCACTCTACGAGTGAACGTGGGAGTTACAGCCCACGAAGGAAGAAAATGAAGAAGTAGAAGAAGAAGTGGCATTAGTTTTGGTCACAACATGCTGTGTGTGAAATGGGCACTGTTCTCCCTTGAGAGAGCCGTGTCGCCGCCACAGTACAGGGCCACTCTTTTTTTCTTGGTCTGCAGCGAAGTTTGTTTTACTATTAAAGTGAATGTTTGTCTACAGGACCAGTCAGACGTTGGATGAAAGTCAGAGCTATTTCCCCGTTTAGCACAGCTCTGCAGTTATTACGTGGTTGTTTTTTTTTGTTTTTTTTTTTTGTTTTATTATAATTTTTTAGCATTTATATGATATATTACAAAAAAAATAGATAAAAGTAACTGAACATAAAACACCAAAAGAAAGAATTAGGGGAAGAAAGGTGTACTTTTTTTGCTTCTAAAATAATTTTTATTTAAGTAATAATAAGCGCATTAGGAATAAATAAAAAAAAAGGGGGGGGGGAGTAAAGTATGGGGGGTGAAGGTAGATATTTGCATCTAAAATGATTCATGTCTAAGTAATAATCCAGCACTATAGGAAAAAAAATTAGAAAGACAAATAAAAAAAAAAAAAAAAAAGCAAAAAAAAAGCACATGTCCTTGTCAGATTGACGTATCAAAGATTTATGGATGGATGTGGACGTGGACGTGGATGTGGATGTGGATGTGGACGTGGATGTGGATGTGGATGTGGACGTGGATTTGAAGTCTGTAAGAGAACACATACACACACAGTGCGAAACAAACCAAACCAAACCAAACCAAAGTTGCTCTGCGCCCTCCACTGAAGCAGTTTCAGTTTGGTCACGCCCGAGTCAGACAAGCCAAGTGCAGAACACTGAACACTAGGGTCGACAAGTCTTACACGTGATGTAGGGAGAGTTGGTAGATTATCAGCAAATTAATCAGCAAACAGACAGGCCATTAATTCCTAGCCCGACGCCGATCGCCCCATAAAACTGATGACCCGAACAAACAGCTGTAACCGTTCCCGCGAGTCGCTTGGTTGATTCGCGAGCACTTGCTGCCACGGATGGCTGGTCGACCGTAAACATCGTGATGTTTAACTGAGCTTTTCAAAAACATCGCGACATTCAAGTGACGTTCAAACTCTGGAAAAAACAACAACAACATTGTTACGTTCCAATTGGCAAATGTAACAAATCTCCATTTTGAAACAATTATTTGGACGTACGTGCTACTAATTGTGAGTTCAGTTTCCTTTGAAATCGATTTTTTCTGTTTTTGATTTTCTTCATTTGTTTGCTGAAGTGACCGACGAACAATATCGATTTTCTTTTATTGACTGTAGGACACTGTTTGTGAGCGAACGTTGCAAACAACAACGACGACAACAACAAACGAACAAAAACATTCATCTTCCTGTGAAAAGAACTTGCAGATTAGAGATAGCGTTGAATAATGTACGCATAATAATCAGGGCGTTTGGAATCATCGAACACGTGCATGATTATGTATACATGTGTGTTGATATATATATATATATATATATATATATATATATATCGTTAGCTGGTGTGCTATTGTGTCAGTGGAACAGCTGTGGACGTGATAGCTCCCGTGTGTGGGGGGGTGGGGGTGGGGTGGGGGGGTCAAGGGGGGAGGGACTGTGTGTGTGTGAGGGGGGTGTGCGGGGTGCGGGGGTGGGGGGTGGGGCTGTGTGTGAGGAATGTGGGGGGGACTGTGTGTGTGTGAGGAAGGGGGGGGACCGTGTGTGTGTGTGAGGAAGGGGGGGGGACTGTGTGTGTGTGTGAGGAAGGGGGGGGGGACTGTGTGCGTGTGTGTGAGGAAGGGGGGGGACTCTGTGTGTGTGTGAGGAAGGGGGGGGGGGGCTGTGTGTGAGGAAGGGGGGGGGGGGGACTCTGTGCGTGTGAGGAAGGGGGATGGACTCTGTGTGTGTGTGTGTGTGTGTGTGTATGTTTTGAATGTGTGTGTAGTAAAGTTTTGGGGTACCCTGTTTTTGAACTTCAAGAATTCAAATACATGCTGATGGAACCATGACATAACTGAAATAGCGAATGACAATTATACATTGTTGTATATAATTCAAAAGACATGGCAAAATGCTGTAAACATTTTGCGGTTGTTGTTTTTTTGTTTGTTTGGTTTTTTTTTGGTTTTTTTTTTTTGTTTTTTTTTCGAGATTACTCTTCCCTCTCTCTCTCTCTCTCTCTCCGGAAAAATATATTTCAGTTCTAAACAATAAATGGCCAGACTTAGTCTTGCTCGGTTCAGGCTAAGGGTATTGGGGCTGAATGCCAGTAAAAGATGGTACTCCATTGACACATCCATTCGACCCCCATGCCCTATGTGTGGGGCGCAGACAGAAGACGAAATTCATTTTCTTTTTGTGTGTAACGCCTACAGTGATATCCGTAAAAAATGTGAAGTTTTTAAAGAAAGTGTTTCAGTCGGAAGGGACATCATCCATCTCCTTTTGTCAGATAATGAAAAGATAATTCGGTCACTTGCTAAATTTATCGCCCTTGCTTGGCACTTTCGTAGCAAGAATCGCTCTGACTTGTAAATGCATACACAACAAAAGAATTGCAGTCTCGAAATTAAAAAAATAAATAAATAAAATCATACTACAGCTTTAACTGTCATAGTGTTTAGGTTGGATGGTCGATTCAAAGAAGCCGACATTTGTATCGTTTTTGAATATGCACGGAGAAAGTGCAAATTAACTGAATATGTATAGGTTTACTTTTCTTTTTTCATTCTTTTGGTTGATCACGCCGTGAGTTTGTCAAACGTGGGTATAGACGTTTTCGACATAAGTGTTTTCTGTTGTCTTGCAGCAGGTTTGTTGCTGCGACTTTGATACATATATTATATTCATGCTATTTGGTTTGTATGTGTTAAACGATTATTCTGATGTGTCCCATGCCATTAGGACTGTAATGTCAATGGCATTAAAACATTTTTCAGTTTCAGTTTCTCTCTCTCTCTCGCTCTCTGTCTCTCGCTCGAGCGCACGCGCGCACGCACGCACGCACACACGCACACACACATAAACATATATATCAAGGCACTAAAATCTTCGTCGTGCAAAGTACAGAAGACGCAAACATATTAGAAATGTTATGGGCCACTTCACCGGTTTAGATTTTGATGTCTCAAAGGGCAATAATGTGTGTGTGTGTGTGTGTGTGTGTGTGTGTTTTAGTCTGTGTCTGTGTGTGTCTGTGTCTGTACGAGTGACCTGTGTCGCCACAGGCAAGGACAGCATTTTACCTGCATGAATCATAACCCTCTTTCAACTGGAGACCCGAGGTTAAGAAAAGAAAGGGAAAAAAGTGTTTAAAAAAACCAAAGCAGTGACAGCATGCTTACAGTACATCTAGAGCTCTGGTGTACTTCTCTTCGTGAAAGAAGAATGGAGAGGGGGTGGGAGTGGGAAGGAGGGATGTGCGAGTTATATGGGAACAGGTAGAGGCTGGTGTAGGTGGTGGTGTTGGAGTGGCAGGGGTGGGGGTGGGGGAGGGGTTGGGGGGAGGGTGTTGGCGGGGGGTGAGTGGGGAGTGTAGTGGGAGGTAATATCAAGGGGAAGAATCCTACACAAGGGAATTTATCTCTTTTCATTGTCTTCTGTTCCCCTCTACTGCGGCCTTGTTCCTCTTCGATTGTCTCCTGCCCTGCCTGTCTGTGTCTTTCTGTCTTTCCCTATCTGTCTGTCTTTCCCTGTCTGTCTTTCCCTGTCTGTCTATCTATCTATCTAAGATCTATCTATCTATCAAATCTATCTACATATCTTTCTATCTGTCGTGTGTCTGTCGTTCGTCTGTCCATTTATCTATCCATATCTATCTATCTGTGTGTCTGTCTATCTATCTATCTATCTATCTGTCTATCTATCTATCCATCTATCTGTCTGTCTATTTGTCTATCTATCGTAAATGAAACGATATATACCAGCCCGCAAGAAGTTTCTTCCATCCATACAATGTGTGTATGTATAATTTATAAATATCTTTCTGTCTGTCTGTCTATCTCTCTGTCTATCTCTCTATCTGTCCGTCTGTGTATCTGTCTCTGTCTATATGTATGTCTGTATGTCTGTCTATCTATCTCTCTATCTGTCTATCTCTCTGTCTGTCTGTGTATCTGTCTCTGTCTATATGTATGTCTGTATGTCTGTCTATCTATCTCTCTATCTGTCTATCTCTCTGTCTGTCTGTGTATCTGTCTCTGTCTATATGTATGTCTGTATGTCTGTCTATCTATCTCTCTATCTGTCTATCTCTCTGTCCGTCTGTGTATCTGTCTCTGTCTATATGTATGTCTGTATGTCTGTCTATCTATCTCTCTATCTGTCTATCTCTCTGTCTGTCTGTGTATCTGTCTCTGTCTATATGTCTATCTATCTGTCTGTCTATCTATTGTATTATATTGTATTACTCTCTTGTCGCAAATATTTCTGATGTGTGAAATTCAGGCTGCTCTCTCCAGGGAGAGCGCGTCGCTACACTGAGAACGCCACTCCCCCCACCCCACCCCCCTTTTTTTTCTCTCTTTTTTTTTCTTTCTCGGTTTATCGTGACGTCTCATCCGAAAGCTAGTCGGCGTCCAGCAGTCCCCCCCCTCTCAGCAGTCCACCCCTCTCAGCAGTCCCCCCCTCTCAGCAGTCCCCCCTCTCAGCAGTCCCCCCCCTCTCAGCAGTCTCAGCAGTCCCCCCCTCTCAGCAGTCCCCCCCTCTCAGCAGCCCCCCTCTCAGCAGTCCCCCCCTCTCAGCAGTCCCCCCCTCTCAGCAGTCCACCCCTCTCAGCAGTCTCAGCAGTCCCCCCCTCTCAGCAGTCCCCCCCTCTCAGCAGTCCCCCCCTCTCAGCAGTCTCAGCAGTCCACCCCTCTCAGCAGTCCCCCCCTCTCAGCAGTCCCCCCTCTCAGCAGTCTCAGCAGTCCACCCCCTCTCAGCAGTCCCCCCCTCTCAGCAGTCCCCCCTCTCAGCAGTCTCAGCAGTCCACCCCCTCTCAGCAGTCCCCCCTCTCAGCAGTCTCAGCAGTCCCCCCCCTCTCAGCAGTCCACCCCTCTCAGCAGTCCCCCCCCTCTCAGCAGTCCACCCCTCTCAGCAGTCTCAGCAGTCCCCCCCTCTCAGCAGTCCCCCCCTCTCAGCAGTCCCCCCTCTCAGCAGTCCCCCCCTCTCAGCAGTCTCAGCAGTCCACCCCTCTCAGCAGTCTCAGCAGTCCCCCCCTCTCAGCAGTCCCCCCCTCTCAGCAGTCCCCCCCTCTCAGCAGTCTCAGCAGTCTCAGCAGTCCCCCCCTCTCAGCAGTCCCCCCCTCTCAGCAGTCCCCCCCCTCTCAGCAGTCTCAGCAGTCCACCCCTCTCAGCAGTCTCAGCAGTCCCCCCCTCTCAGCAGTCCCCCCCTCTCAGCAGTCTCAGCAGTCCACCCCTCTCAGCAGTCTCAGCAGTCCACCCCTCTCAGCAGTCCACCCCTCTCAGCAGTCCACCCCTCTCAGCAGTCCCCCCCTCTCAGCAGTCCCCCCCTCTCAGCAGTCTCAGCAGTCCCCCCCTCTCAGCAGTCCACCCCTCTCAGCAGTCTCAGCAGTCCCCCCCTCTCAGCAGTCCCCCCTCTCAGCAGTCCACCCCTCTCAGCAGTCTCAGCAGTCCACCCCTCTCAGCAGTCCACCCCTCTCAGCAGTCTCAGCAGTCCCCCCCTCTCAGCAGTCCACCCCTCTCAGCAGTCCACCCCTCTCAGCAGTCCACCCCTCTAAGTCCAGTGGACGGGGAGAAATACTGGCGACACTGGGATTCGAACCAGCGTGCTCAGATTCTCTCGCTTTCTACCAGGCCAACACACACACACACACACACACACACACACACACACACACACACACACACACACACACACACACACACACACACACACACACACACACACGAGAGAGAGAGAGAGAGAGAGAGAGAGAGAGAGAGAGAGAGAGAGACAGACAGACAGACAGACAGACAGACAGACAGAGAAAGAAAGATTATACTCCGCCACATGTCTTACCCACGCATGCCATTCCGTGCCAACACAGATGCCGGCAGCCGCCGCGGCGGAGCTGACCCTGGCGGAGCTTCAGGAGGTGGCGGCCCGGCAGCGGCAGGCGGTGGACTCCCATCACCAGGCCCTGCAGGCCCGAGAGGCCAGGCTGAGGCTGCTGCAGCAGCAAGAAGCCCGTCATCGCCAGCTGGCCACGGAGGCGGCGCCCAGGCTGCAGAGGACGCGCGACAAGGTGGAGGCCCAGGAGTTGAAGCTGAGGAGGCTGCGGGCCCTGAAGGGACAGGTGGAGCAGTGCCGGTCTGCCAGTGGGGCACTCCGTACGTGCTGGTGCTTGTCACGTGTGCTTTGTTGTTGTTGTCACGTGTGCTTTGTGGTTGTTGTTGTTGTCACGTGTGCTTTGTGGTTGTTGTTGTTGTCACGTGTGCTTTGTGGTTTGTTGTTGTTGTCACGTGTGCTTTGTGGTTGTTGTCACGTGTGCTTTGTGGTTGTTGTTGTTGTTGTCATGTGTGCTTTGTGGTTGTTGTTGTTGTTGTCACGTGTGCTTTGTGGTTGTTGTTGTTGTTGTCACGTGTGCTTTGTGGTTTGTTGTTGTTGTTGTCACGTGTGCTTTGTGGTTTGTTGTTGTTGTTGTTACATGTGGTTTGTTGTTGTTGTTGTTGTCACGTGTGCTTTGTGCTTTGTTGTTGTTGTCACGTGTGCTTTGTGGTTTGTTGTTGTTGTTGTCACGTGTGCTTTGTGGTTTGTTGTTGTTGTTGTTACATGTGGTTTGTTGTTGTTGTTGTTGTCACGTGTGCTTTGTGGTTTGTTGTTGTCACGTGTGCTTTGTGGTTTGTTGTTGTTGTTGTCACGTGTGCTTTGTGGTTTGTTGTTGTTGTTGTTACATGTGGTTTGTTGTTGTTGTTGTTGTCACGTGTGCTTTGTGGTTTGTTGTCGTCACGTGTGCTTTGTGGTTTGTTGTTGTTGTTGTTACATGTGGTTTGTTGTTGTTGTTGTTGTCACGTGTGCTTTGTGGTTTGTTGTTGTTGTTGTTACATGTGGTTTGTTGTTGTTGTTGTTGTCACGTGTGCTTTGTGGTTTGTTGTTGTTGTCACGTGTGCTTTGTGGTTTGTTGTTGTTGTTGTCACGTGTGCTTTGTGGTTTGTTGTTGTTGTTGTTACATGTGGTTTGTTGTTGTTGTCACGTGTGCTTTGTGGTTTGTTGTTGTTGTCACGTGTGCTTTGTGGTTTGTTGTTGTTGTTACATGTGGTTTGTTGTTGTTGTTGTGTGTGTGTGAGTGTGTGTGTTTGGGTGTGTGTGTGTGTGTGTGTGTGTGTGTGTGTATTTCTCTTTATCACAACAGATTTCTCTGTGAAATTCGGGCTGCTCTCCCTAAGGAGAGCGCGTCGCTACACTACAGCGCCACCCATTTTTGACTCACTTGTGTAAACAAAGTGAGTCTATGTTTTAACCCGGTGTTCGGTTGTCTGTCTGTCTGTCTGTGTGTGTGTGTGTGTGTGTGTGTGTGTGTGTGTGTGTGTGTGGTAAACTTTAACATTGACATTTTCTCTGCAAATACTTTGTCAGTTTACACCAAATTAGGCATAAAAATAGGAAAAATTCAGTTCTTTCCAGTCATCTTGTTTAAAACAAATTGCACCTCTGGGATGGGCACAAAAAAATTAAAAAAGAAGCCAATTTATATGCAAACTGCATTTACTGTTATATTTATATTTTTTGTATTCTCTAAACTTGGCACTTTGATCTGATATTCTGACACAACAACAAGAGCAGTCATTTTTATCATTTTTTGTTCAAACAGGAACTTCTTTTGCTAAGCATGGAAGTTATATTTATTTTGCAAACGTTTTGGTGCAGATAGTATAAAAGGGATATGAATCTGTAATTAATGCTAGGGGACTTAAATTGCTTTAAACTGATCTTTCACATCTTAAACATTACATTTTGAAATTATACTCAGTACATAAAAGCTTGTGTGTTTTACTCTCAGTGTGCAGGGCTTTCACTATGTTCATTCGTCCAAGTGGTCTTTTTCGGAAAATACTAAAATCAATACGACGAGTGGAGTGGTGGTGGTGGTGGGAGTGGTGGTGGTGGTGGTGGTGGTGTGAGGCAGTGCAATCTTGCCTCCTTGTTAGAAAGTCATGGTCCACAAAAAGACTGTTGCTGTAAAGGAATCCCCATTTCAGTGGAGAAACCACTGACATGTGATGCAGCTCAAGTTTCGTTGTTGGCTCCAGCTGTATGTTGGAAGCTGATGTCAATGATATACATAATATACATAATACATACACATACATAGGCCCGACACTCATTTTTTCACAGACTGACATCAGTTTACAGTTTGGCCAACAGCAATGTGACAGCTGTATTACCAATGGCTTCTCCACTACAATGGGAAATCATTTACAGCTTAGTCTTTTGTGAATGACTATGATTCTCTAACGAGGAGGCAAAATTGCACTGGCTCTCAGTGCTGCAGCCTTTGGGGGGACTAGATGGCCTTTGGGAACCATGCCCAACGCCGACTGTCCTAAAAACAACCACCACCTCTTGGCCGAGAGAGTGGGGATGTAACCTGGGCAAGACACTCTCCACGATAATCAGATTCTAGCCCAGGTAGTCGGGACAGCAGTTTTACCTCCTCTGCTGTTCTGCTGGTCATAGTCGGACACGAGTGACTGTCATACACATACATTACATCTTTGCTGTTGGTCCAAATTAAGCTTATGTAAATCTATGATATAAGCCGAGGGCTGGTATGACCGGCCTTGTCAATGATATACATATATGATACACATGATATATACATACACATGCAAAGTGGAGTGATGGCCTAGAGGTAACGCGTTCGCCTAGGAATCGAATCTGAGCGCGCTGGTTCGAATCACGGCTCAGCCGCCGATATTTTCTCTTCCCCCTCCACTAGACCTTGAGTGGTGGTATGGACGCTAGTCATTCGGACGAGACGACAAACCGAGGTCCCGTGTGCAGCATGCACTTAGCGCACGTAAAATAACCCATAGCAACAAAAGGGTTGTTCCTGGTAAAATTAGGTAGAAAAATCAACGTCGATAGGAAAAACAAATAAAACTGCACGCACGAAAAAAATACACTAAAAATGGGTGGCACTTTAGTGTAGCGACGCGCTCTCCCTGGGAAAGCAGCCCGAATTTCACAGAGAAATCTGTTGTGATAAAAAAACAAAACAAAACAAATAACATCACTGCATCTCTTCCACCACCCCTCTCCCCAGACAATAACATCACTGCATCTCTTCCTCCACCCCTCTCCTCTCCCCAGACAATAACATCACTGCATCTCTTCCTCCACTCCTCTCCCCAGACAATAACATCACTGCATCTCTCCCTCCACCTCTCTCCCCAGACAATAACATCACTGCATCTCTTCCTCCACTCCTCTCCCCAGACAATAACCTCACTGCATCTCTCCCTCCACCCCTCTCCCCAGACAATAACATCACTGCATCTCTTCCTCCACTCCTCTCCCCAGACAATAACATCACTGCATCTCTTCCTCCACTCCTCTCCCCAGACAATAACCTCACTGCATCTCTCCCTCCACCCCTCTCCCCAGACAATAACCTCACTGCATCTCTCCCTCCACCCCTCTCCCCAGACAATAACATCACTGCATCTCTTCCTCCACCCCTCTCCTCTCCCCAGACAATAACATCACTGCATCTCTCCCTCCACCTCTCTCCCCAGACAATAACATCACTGCATCTCTCCCTCCACCCTTCTCCCCAGACAATAACATCACTGCATCTCTTCCTCCACCCCTCTCCCCAGACAATAACATCACTGCATCTCTCCCTCCACCCCTCTCCTCTCCCCAGACAATAACATCACTGCATCTCTTCCTCCACCCCTCTCCCCAGACAATAACATCACTGCATCTCTCCCTCCACCCCTCTCCTCTCCCCAGACAATAACATCACTGCATCTCTTCCTCCACCCCTCTCCCCAGACAATAACATCACTGCATCCCTTCCTCCACCCCTCTCCCCAGACAATAACATCACTGCATCTCTTCCTCCACCCCTCTCCCCAGACAATAACATCACTGCATCTCTTCCTCCACCCCTCTCCCCAGACAATAACATCACTGCATCTCTCCCTCCACCCCTCTCCTCTCCCCAGACAATAACATCACTGCATCTCTTCCTCCACCCCTCTCCCCAGACAATAACATCACTGCATCTCTCCCTCCACCCCTCTCCTCTCCCCAGACAATAACATCACTGCATCTCTTCCTCCACCCCTCTCCCCAGACAATAACATCACTGCATCTCTCCCTCCACCCCTCTCCTCTCCCCAGACAATAACATCACTGCATCTCTTCCTCCACCCCTCTCCCCAGACAATAACATCACTGCATCCCTTCCTCCACCCCTCTCCCCAGACAATAACATCACTGCATCTCTTCCTCCACCCCTCTCCCCAGACAATAACATCACTGCATCTCTCCCTCCACCCCTCTCCTCTCCCCAGACAATAACATCACTGCACCTCTTCCTCCACCCCTCTCCTCTCCCCAGACAATAACATCACTGCATCTCTCCCTCCACCCCTCTCCCCAGACAATAACATCACTGCACCTCTTCCTCCACCCCTCTCCTCTCCCCAGACAATAACATCACTGCATCTCTCCCTCCACCCCTCTCCTCTCCCCAGACAATAACATCACTGCATCTCTCCCTCCACCCCTCTCCTCTCCCCAGACAATAACCTCACTGCATCTCTCCCTCCACCCCTCTCCCCAGACAATAACATCACTGCATCTCTTCCTCCACCCCTCTCCCCAGACAATAACATCACTGCATCTCTCCCTCCACCCCTCTCCCCAGACAATAACATCATTGCATCTCTCCCTCCACCCCTCTCCCCAGACAATAACATCACTGCATCTCTTCCTCCACCCTACCCCTCTCCCCAGACAATAACCTCACTGCATCTCTTCCTCCACCCCTCTCCCCAGACAATAACATCACTGCATCTCTCCCTCCACCCCTCTCCTCTCCCCAGACAATAACATCACTGCATCTCTCCCTCCACCCCTCTCCTCTCCCCAGACAATAACATCACTGCATCTCTTCCTCCACCCCTCTCCTCTCCCCAGACAATAACCTCACTGCATCTCTTCCTCCACCCCTCTCCCCAGACAATAACATCACTGCATCTCTTCCTCCACTCCTCTCCCCAGACAATAACATCACTGCATCTCTTCCTCCACCCCTGTCCCCAGACAATAACATCACTGCATCTCTTCCTCCACCCCTCTCCCCAGACAATAACATCACTGCATCTCTTCCTCCACCCCTCTCCCCAGACAATAACATCACTGCATCTCTTCCTCCACCCCTCTCCTCTCCCCAGACAATAACCTCACTGCATCTCTTCCTCCACCCCTCTCCCCAGACAATAACATCACTGCACCTCTTCCTCCACCCCTCTCCCCAGACAATAACATCACTGCATCTCTTCCTCCACCCCTCTCCTCTCCCCAGACAATAACATCACTGCATCTCTTCCTCCACCCCTCTCCTCTCCCCAGACAATAACCTCACTGCATCTCTCCCTCCACCCCTCTCCCCAGACAATAACCTCACTGCATCTCTTCCTCCACCCCTCTCCCCAGACAATAACATCACTGCACCTCTTCCTCCACCCCTCTCCCCAGACAATAACATCACTGCACCTCTTCCTCCACCCCTCTCCCCAGACAATAACATCATTGCATCTCTTCCTCCACCCCTGTCCCCAGACTCTGAGCTGGACGCCGTGCGGGCCCTGTTCAACGAGAAGGAGAAGGAGCTGGCCCTTGCCGTCAGCCGGGTGGACACCCTCATGAAGCAGCTGCAGGACCTGCGGGAGGTCAAGGTCAAGGGCGGACACCACCTCTCCCCGCCGGGGGGCGAGCCTGGAGGGGTGTCCTTGAACTTGGAACTGGAGAGGCTGAAGCAAGAGCTGGTGGTGAGATACTTTTTGAAATTATTCATTTTTGTTTGCTATGTATTTTCGTTTGGTATCAGACAGCACGTTGACTGGTATGAAGACCTACTGTCTACATTGGTAACGTTGTTGTTGTTGTCATTGTTGTTGATGTTGTTACTGATATAATAATTATCTTCGTGCATCTTCATTATGTATGTTTGTATCTTTGTGTTTGTCTCGCATTCAGTAACGTGACGTTTGCTAACTTAGACATGTTATCTGTCTGGCTGTCTCCTCTGTCTCTCTGTGTCTGTCTCTCTGTCTCTCATTCTTTCTCTCTCTGTGTCTGTCTCTCTGTCTCTCATTCTTTCTCTCTCTGTGTCTGTCTCTATGTCTCTCATTCTTTCTCTCTCTGTGTCTCTCATTCTCTCTCTCTATGTCTCTCTATCTCTGTCTTTCTCCCACTCTCTTACTCTGTCATTTTCCTGTCTCTCTCCCCTCCCACCACCGTCTGCCAATCATTATCCTCATGTCAGTGTCTGCCGCTCTCTCTTCCTAACTGCTTCTTTCTGCCCTCTCTTTCACCCCCCCTCTCTCTCTCTCTCTCTCTCTTGTCTGCCACTAAACACACTGGACTATATTCTTCCTTCTCCAGAGTTGGTTTGCACGAGCGATTTTAGTAGCACTATGTTTGCTAGGCTTGAAAACATTTTCCTCCTAAGTCTTGCGCCCACTTCCACAAGACCAAAGAGAATTCTTAGCGCTAAACAAACCCAGTGCCGCCACGTCAACTCATCTCGAGGGAAAGAAATAAGGATGGGGTCTGGTATCTTTTGTTGTGGACTGTGTGTGTGAGAGAGACAGAGAGAGAGAGAGAGAGACAGAGAGAGACAGTGAGAGAGAGAGAGAGAGAGAGACAGACAGACAGAGAGAGACAGAGAGAGAGAGAGATGCAACTCCCACGTTTACTCGTAACTATGTACACATTGGTCTTTGCACGTGTATGACTGTTTTTTTCACCTCGCCATGTAGGCAGCCATACTCCGATTTCGGGGGTGTGCATGCTGTGGGTAAATCATTCCTTCTACATCATGTTCGTGGGCTGCAACTCTCACGTTCACTTGTATGTACACGAGTGGGCTTTTACGTGTATGACCGTGTTTTCTTTCTGTTTCATTCCAATCCTCAACTGCTCCACCAGCACGCATGGCTGCTGTGCGGTCGGAACTGTCAGCATCACCATTGAAGTCCTCGACCCCTCGGTCGGCCTCTGTGTCGGCTGTGCTGACCCAGGGGTGTGCCTCCTCTGACCTCCTCTCCATAGTCACCAGAGCAAGGAGGCAGGGAACGGAGACTTTGTATGACTTTCGCTGGAAGAAATGGTTGCGGTGGTGTACAGCTCAGGGCATTACCCCTACGAACCTTACGAGCATGCAGCTGGCCAACTTTCTGGCTCTCTGCTCCTCGGTTCATCCTGTCTGCTAGTTCTGGGCGAGGGTACAGGTCTGCCTTCTGTACCACATTGCAAACAGCTAGGTGGTTCCGCCTTGGAAGCGGATTGCCTGCTCAGAGAGGTGGCTAGGGGTGCCCCTCTGAAGGAAGCTAGAGATCCCAGAAGAGTGCCCCTCTGGGACTTGTTCCTGGTGCTGGATTTCATTCGAAAACAGCCCTTCCTACCATTGGGGACTATTCCTTTTGACATCCTCACCCTCAAGACCACTTTCCTTCTGTGGCTGGCCACAGGCAGTCATAGAAGTGAGCTGCATGGGCTTAGTGGAATGCCACAAGATCTGGCCTTCCACAGAGATGGTTCCATCACTATTCGTTTCCTTCCAGAGTTTCTGGCTAAGAACCAAGACCCTGAGGTTCCTTCCCCCTCTTTGAGAGTCAGACCTTTGTCTGATATTCTTGCCCAAGATGAGGATAGGCACCTGTCCTGTTCGGTGTCTCAAATATTATTGGGATAGGTCTCGCCATAGGCGTTCTTCTCAGAGGTGTCTGCTCATCTCCCTCAATGAGAATTACAAGAAAGACATCGCTGCAGGCACCATTTCCCGCCAGGTTTCCCAAGTCGTTCGTAGAGCCTACTCTCATGCACACAGGGATCTCAGCTGTCTTCATCCCAGAGCACACGAAGTGCGGGCCATAGCTACTTCGGCTGCTTTCCAGCACTCGGTACCACTGCAGCATGTCTTGGAGGCAGCCTTCTGGCGGTCTGAGAATCCCTTCATCAACTTCTACCTCAGGAATTTCCATATGACCAGGGCTGACGGTTCCAAGGGGATTTCCTTTGTCGCGGCTAACACTGCCGTCTCAGTTACAAGGGCTCCCCATATGAACCAGTAGGCGTTGCCCTCCTCCATTTGCTTTAAATTCTGCATCAGTTTGACATGGTACAGTATATGACACCAAAAGGAGGAGTTTGTATTATACTCCATGTTTGGTGTTAAATATACTTACCATGTCAAACTCGAATGCCCGCCCGTCCGTCCCCGCGTCTCCGCCGTGGTTCTCATGGGGCATTTTTGTTCATGGCCACGGAATGATTAAGCGCTTATAGTTTTTAGAGGCGTTTGATTGGCTGAGAGCGGGTGGGCCCATCTTTTCACTGTTAGCCGCGCGAAATTTGGCCAAGCAGAGCAAACCAATAGGCCTAGTTTGCATCAGTTTGACATGGTAAGTATATTTAACACCAAACATGGAGTATAATACAAACTCCTCCTTTCGGGGGTGTGCATGCTGTGGGTAAATCATTCCTTCTACATCATGTTCGTGGGCTGCAACTCTCACGTTCACTTGTATGTACACGAGTGGGCTTTTACGTGTATGACCGTGTTTTCTTTCTGTTTTACTCCCGCCAAGTAGGCAGCCATACTCCGTTTTCGCGGGGTGTGCATGCTTGTTAAATCATTCCCCCTTCTTTGTTCGGGGGCTGCAACTCCCACGTTCACTCGTGTATGTACACGAGTGGGTTTTTTACGTTTGTGACCGTTTATACTGTTCGGGGTCGTGTGCATACTGGCGGGTAAATCATTCCTCCTTCTTCATCTTTGTTCGTGGGCTGCAACTCCCACGTTCACTCGTATGTAATAAGATTTAGATTTTGTCTTGTCTTGTCTTTGTCTTGTATGTACACGAGTGGGCTTTTTGTATGACTGTTTGTTGTTGTCTTTTTTTAACCCCGCCATGTAGGCAGCCATACTTCGTTTGTTTTTGGGGTGGAGGTGTGCGTGCTTGGATAAATCATTCCGATTTCCGCTTCCTGTCTTGTCCCCCACAGCACCGAAACAAGGTGAACGAGCAGAAGGGCCAGCAGCTGTCCACCAAGAGGCAGCTCCTGCAACAACGCAAGGAGGAATCGTCCCGCATGGACGAGCGAATCCACGAGCTGCAGCAGCGACTGAAGAAGCGCCGGGCCCAAGAGCAGCAGCAGCAGCAGCATCCACAGCCTGACAGCAAGGCCAAGGAGCAGAGTGCGGGGTCCTCCGACCCTTCATCCGCCCAGGGCCGGAGCAGACCCAGGCCCAACGTGGCGGCCGTGGAGCCCTACATCCAGTACGCCCCCGACGACGTGGTGAAGGACGACCTGTACTCCAGGACGGGCCCGGGGGGCGGCGGGTTCCTGAAGCAGGACCCCAAGTACCAGACGCTGCCGCCCAACACCAAGTTTGTCCCCGGGGGTGGGGGTGGTGGTGGGGTGGGTGGGGACGAAGGGTCCAACAAGCTTCAGCCGTGGAGTGGGAAAACTGTGATTGAAGAAGTGAACAATAACAATAACAACAGTAACAATAACAGTAATAGTGAGAATAAGAGTGGTGTGAAGGGCGGCGTGGTGGGTGGTGGTGGTGGTGGTGTCAAGGCTGTGGAGTACAAGATCCCTGTCCTCATCTCTTCTCACTTCAGCGCCCATCGCGGCGGTCAGGGCAGTTCCCCCGCCAGCCGAACCACAACTACAACAACATCAACAAGCGGCCAGGCGGCGGCTGTGGTAGGAAACAGTAAAGGTCCGGCCTCCTCAGATCCCTCTAAGCAGAACTCTTCAGGTGCCAGCACCGCATCTCATCCTCAGCAGCAGCAGCAGCAGCAGCACGTCAGCAAACTGCCCAAAGGCCCCCGGCCTTTCGTGAACACTTTCGGGAAATCAGGCCTGCCCAAATGGCCGCCAGACCCCAAGAAAGAGGAAGACGAGGAGGAGGAAGCCCCGCCGACCAAACCCGCGCCGCTTCACCACCACCACCAGCAGCCGCCCCACCACCCCCAGATCAGCATCTTCGACGAGGAGAGGCAGGCGGGGAGCGGCCAGAGCTCCCCGGCCTCCAGCGAGGGTTCCGGGCCCTTGGTGAAGCAAGGATCCGGCGTGTTCGTGCACCCTCTGGCCACCCCTTCCCAGAACCCGCCCGCCGCCAGTCACACACACGCTGGGGGTGGGGGTGGGGGAGGACCTCAGCAGGACAGCTCGGAACAGTCAGGGGGGTCTTCTGTGGACAACGGCGCTCATGAGCCACAGCCACCGCCCCCTCCTCGAGTGCCGCAAAGTGCCTCTTCGGTTTCGTCCACAGATCAGAGCAGCAGCAGCGGTCAGCAGGGGGTGGTCGGTGCCGGGACAGGGAGCTCGGAGGACCCTGATTCCTCCAGGGGGAACGAGTCCAGCAGTGCCTCCACCCCCCAGGTTGGGTCACAGGCGACGCCCGCGCCCCAGGGAGGAGGAAGTGGGAAGACAGGGGGGTCGGTCATGCACCTGAACCAACGACCAGCTCCCACGTACAGGTGAGATTGAAGAATCCAGATTCAAGATGTATTCCTAAATGTCCCTATGGGGGCACATGGAAAAAACAAAGCAACATCGTTAGAGGGCAAGAATACATAGCGACAATGTTCGTAGCAATGTTACACTGTACATGACGGACTTGTAATTCAGTGAAGGAAATGATGCTGTGTTTGGAGTATTATCTGTACACAAAGCATCTGATTTCACACAACACATATTGCACAAACAATGATCAACCCAGAGTGTACAGAAATTTAGCCGAGTGGAATGGTAATATTTCAAAAAATGTTGCATGATGATTTTTATAGACTTTGACAGTTTCAATAAAGATGGTTTATTTTTTGTCATAAACAGTTGCGATAACTTCAAAGCGTTCGAAATCTGTTATGATATGGCTTTAACAAATGGTTTCTATGACGGCTCAACAACAACAACAAAAAAAAGGGCGGTAGTGTTGTTGGTTTGTTTTTGTTGTTGTTTTTTTTCGGGTCTGTGTGCTGCAGACTAGTTGACTGGTTCGGACAGACAGTTGGTGTTGCCATTGTTGAAATGAAAAGAAAAAAACCGGAGCACATTACCTTAATATTTGTATTTAGTTACCTGAAATATGTACCATTTCCAGGTACCACCCCACGGATTTTCCTGTTATAGACAGTGTTGTCTGCTCTTGTCTTGTCATGTCTTGGATCCATTATTAAGGTTCTCTGATTGTAGATACACATAAAGGACAAGAAGTCTTGTAAACAGTTTAAAAATATATTTTAAATTTTTTTTAAAAAGAAAACCTTCAGCAAGTTTGATTTGATTTGATGTGGATACGTACATAGCACCTATCCTCGGTTGGAGACCAAGCTCTAAGCGCTTTACAAACTTGGGTTTATTAATTTGCACAACAGGCTGCCTACCTGGGTAGAGCCGACTGACGGCTGCCTTTTGGGCGCTCATCATTCGTTTGAATTTTTTTTTTCCTGCGTCATTCAATTAGATTTCAGGCACGCATACACACACACACACACACACACACACACACACACACACACACACACACACACACACACACACACACACACACACACACACACACACACACACACACACACACACAAACAAACACACACACACACACTCAATCAGACGTAACATTTCACGTGTATGACCTTTTTATATTTACCCCGCCATATAGGCAGCCGCAGTCCGTTTTCGGGGGTGTGCATGCTGGATATGTTCTTGTTTCCATAACCCACCGAAGTAAGCAAGTAAGCGCTTACACACACACACACACACACACACACACACACACACACACACACACACACACACACACCACCACCACCACCACCACCACCACCACCCAGCCACCCACCCACCCACCCAACCACCACCACCCCATACACACACACAACGCACACACAAACACCACCACCACCACACCCAATACACACACGCACACAACGCACACACAACCACCACCACCACCACCACCACACACACTCACACAACACACACACACACCACCACCACCACCACCACCACCAAACACACAACACACACACAACGTACACACGTTTCTCCCCCAACTGCCAGTTTTGATGAATCTCCTTTTTTTTTCCTTCTCATAAACAGTTGTTGTTTTTTCTCAATGTTTTCCTTCTCATCCTCCTCCTATCCTCCCTGATCCCAACCAGGTACGCCTCCAAGAACGTCATCGCTAACACCTACATGGGCCGTCTGGGCAGCTCTGCGCTGGAGCGCTACCAGCAGCTGAACAAACAGCTCTACAGTGCTGTGGACCCTCACCAGGGCGGCAGCAACAACAACCAGGTTCATCAGACCCAGCAGGCCCCTTCCAGCAGCCACAAGGCAGGCCCCCACGGGAATCGGAGGACCCTGGCTGGGGAGCTCCGCACGGCCTTCAGCCACGCCCAGACCCCCCACCACCAACACCACCAGCCAGACTCCGCGGCGTCTGGATCCACGGAGCAGCTGAACAACGTGGCGGTGGCTGTGGACGGCGATGACGGACAGCAGGGCGGGGGCATGACCCAGTTCGGGCTGGTGGGCGCCCCCAGCTACCCGGACATCGCCTCGGACAAGGGCAGCTTCAAGGCCAACACGCCCAAGCACATCCGTCGCCGTCACTCGGACAGCGACAACGAGGACGCGGCCGGTAAGCCTTTCTTCCACCACAGAGGAGGAGCTAAGGCCCCCCAGCAACAGCAGCCGCAACCAGCACCACCAGGGGAGAACTTCAACATCAGCAACAGCGCAACAACAAATAGTTCGGCAGCAAACGAAGAATCCAAATCCTCCAACTCAAAAGTGCCTCAGAAGCCAGACAGCCGCAGTGGTAGTGTTGGTGGTCGTGGTAATGGCAGCACACTGAGCCAGAACAGTGGTGGTCGTGGTAATGGCAGCACACTGAGCCAGAACAGTGGTGTTCGTGGTAATGGCAGCACACTGAGCCAGAACAGTGGTGGTCGTGGTAATGGCAGCACACTGAGCCAGGAGAACAGTGGTGGTCGTGGTAATGGCAGCACACTGAGCCAGAACAGTGGTGGTCGTGGTAATGGCAGCACACTGAGCCAGGAGAACAGTGGTGGAACGGACGGGGGCAAGGGGGCTGAACAGCAGCAGCAGCAGCAGCAGAAGAAGAAGAAGAAGACCATTCTGAAAGTGAAAGGCGACAGTCGCGGAAGGAAACCCTCCTCCTCGGGTCACCGGGTCAGCTTCGATCCACTGGCTCTGCTCCTGGACGCCTCCTTGGAAGGAGAGCTGGACCTGGTGACGAGGACAGCGAAGGAGGTCAGTGATGGGGCTGGGGGAGAAAGCTGAGTTTGGCGGCGTCTTTAATGTTGTCTGGTATTTCAGTTGTTTTTGTTGTTGTTGTTGTTGTTTTTTTAGCGGGGGTGGGGGGGGGGCACAACACATTTCTCTGTGTGAAATTCGGGCTGCTCTCCCCAAGGTGAGCGCGTCGCAATACTGAGAGTGCCACCCTTTTTATTTTATTTTATTTTTTCTGCGGGCAGTTTTATTTGTTTTTCGAAGTGGATTTTTCATCATCATCGTCATCATCATCGTCATCATCATCGTCATTATCATCGTCGTCGTCATCATCATCGTCATCATCATCGTCATCATCATCATCTTCATCATCATCATCTTCTTCTTCTTCTGCTACTGATACTACTGCTGCTGCTTCCTCTCTTGCTGCAACTACAACTTCTCTTCTTTTTTTTTCTCCTTCTTCTTCCTCTGCTTTTTACATTTTGTTCTGCCTCTTGTCCAACTGAATGCTCTCTCTGTCTCTCTCTCTCTCTGTCTCCCTCTCTCTGTCTCTCTCTGTGTCTCCCTGTCTCTCTGTCTCTCTCTCTCTGTCTCTCTCTGTCTCCCTGTCTCTTTCTCTGTCTGTCTCTCTCTCTCTCTGTATCTCTCTGTCTCTCTCTCTCTGTCTCTCTCTCTGTCTCCCTGTCTCTCTCTCTGTCTCTGTATCTCTCTCTCTGTCTCCCTGTCTCTCTCTCTGTCTCTCTCTCTCTGTCTCTCTCCCTCTGTCTCCCTGTCTCTCTCTGTCTCCCTGTCTCTCTCTCATCTCTCTCTCTTGGACAATACAGTACAAACGCAACGAAGTGAACAGTGACGGTTTCTCAACGGACAATCCTATAATGCAGTGCAAACTACCACAAAGTGTACTTAATTGGACAGTACAATACAATACAATACAATACAGTACAATGCAATACAACACAGTGTAATACAAACACACCACGAAGTGCACAATGACGGATATATATATACTGTGTAGACCTACGATATATATATATACTGTGTAGACTACGATAAAATAAAGACACCACAAAGTGCCGCGAAAAATTAATGACCAGATTTATGTATTATTCCACGCTGTGTCTGAAGCATAGCGCTGTTTTGAGAATGATTATTTCTTCTTTTCTGCTACTGATCAGCATCTCCGTTACAACGTAGAGGGGTGCGGGTAAATTATTCTGCCGTTTATTCAAAATAAGAAAAAAAATCCTTCGCAGAAGAAACTATACTCTGAAACAACCTTGTGAACTTTGCACCATGTGTGTACAAAATGCAGAAACGTATGCATTCACATGCACGCTTTGATTCTTCCTTGTATGGAGACTAGGATGGAGGGACCGACCACGTACATTATTATGTTTGTAGCAGTGCCCCCTTTTTTGTGACTGTTCACACACACACACACACGTGGTCAGTTGCATGGAAGCTTTCCACATAGAATGAGTCACAATTTACAGCAACACGGCTGGCTGGATTCCTGTTAAAAACAACAACACGTTTCTATTGCTTTCTTTCATACAGTTAACATCACCACGGCTGACTGACTTCCCGTCGTTCGAATTTTTCTTTCATTGTTGATCGTAATTTGTGGATGGGCGTGTGTGTGTGTGTGTGTGTGTGTGTGTGTGTGTGTGTGTGTGTGCAGGTGGCGGACGTGAGCACTCCCAACGATGAAGGCATCACAGCTCTGCACAACGCCATCTGTGCCGGCCACTACGAGATCGTCAAGTTCCTCATTCAGTTTGGTGCAGACGTCAATTCTCCGGACAGCGATGGCTGGTCAGTGTTCCAGTTGATAACTGTATAGTAGTGAGACTTGACACTGCGTTGGAGCTGAATTTATAGGATTGTAACGTGGGACGGAATGAACCCCGCTTAGCATCCTGCTCAATTCCTGAGCTGAATTTATAGGATTGTAACGTGGGACGGAATGAACCCCGCTTAGCATCCTGCTCAATTCCTGAGCTGAGTTTATAGGATTGTAACGTGGGACGGAATGAACCCCGCTTAGCATCCTGCTCAATTCCTGAGCTGAATTTATAGGATTGTAACGTGGGACGGAATGAATCCCGCTTTAGCATCCTGCTCAATTCCTGAGCTGAATTTATAGGATTGTAACGTGGGACGGAATGAACCTCGCTTTAGCATCCTGCTCAATTCCTGAGCTGAATTTATAGGATTGTAACGTGGGACGGAATGAACCCCGCTTAGCATCCTGCTCAATTCCTCAGCTGAGTTTATAGGATTGTAACGTGGGACGGAATGAACCCCGCTTAGCATCCTGCTCAATTCCTCAGCTGAGTTTATAGGATTGTAACGTGGGACGGAATGAATCCCGCTTTAGCATCCTGCTCAATTCCTGAGCTGAATTTATAGGATTGTAACGTGGGACGGAATGAATCCCGCTTTAGCATCCTGCTCAATTCCTCAGCTGAGTTTATAGGATTGTAACGTGGGACGAAATAAATCCCGCTTTAGCATCCTCCTCAATTCCTGAGCTGAATTTAGGATGCTGTGGTGACACTTAACCATAGTAGCTGACGGTATGGTTGGTTTGACTGTTTTTTGAGTCAGTGAAATTCGTCGTGCACTGTTTGTGTGTTATTATTGGGCATTGAACAAAGGTATACAAGGAAATTTTAGGCCTTCACAGGCCTCAAACGTCTGATTCAAGTTGAAGTTCTTTTGTTCTGAATGTTGTTTGCGATCCAGTCATAAACGTTCCCTTCGTTATGTCTGTGTGTGATGATGGCCGTGAGACCAGTTGCTTGGCTGTAACCCACCCGTCACACACACACACACACACACACACAGAGACACACACACACACACACACAGACACACACCACCAACATCAACAACAACAACAAAAACCACCACATAATTGACAAAAGCGCACGCACATTTTTATCTTTCTTTTCTTTTTTTTATGTTTTTTTTTTTTTTAAAAGAACCATGCATTCCGTGAAAGCACAGCAGTGAAATGTCCCAATTTGTACAGAAATACTCGTACATGTCTTTTATTGTCTTTAAAAAAAAATTTTTAAAAGGAGAAAAAAAGAGACCCCAGTTTATAAACATTTTTAATTTTGGTTATCTTTGCATGAAAGTTAGTATTTGTTGTGATTTGTTGTTGCTGTTTTGATTTTTTTTTTTTTTTTTTTTTGTGGAGGGAGGGGGGGTTGTTTGTTGTTTTGTTAATAGATAAACCATGATTTTTGTCAATGCACAATTATTCTTCTTGAATTTGATTTTTAAAATGGAGAACTGTGTGGAAGAGGAAAATGAAAACAGTTCAGTAGGCAAGACCATGCAGGAAGGAACTGAAATCAGCTGCCTCGCTCTCTCGTTAACAGTTCAGTGTTCATGTGTTCTTTGATGTAGCCCTACCCCCCACATCCCTCGTTTTTCTCTAGAGCTGGTGGAAAAAAGCATAGGTTTTGCTAAAATCATTACCCTGGTGAAATAAGATTCCGCTTCGTTTCGTTGCGTTTCCTAGGAGGTCTGAACAGGACTGCTGGAGAAGACTTGTTGGCAGGCGCCTTATGTGCTCCAGCCGGGATACACAGGGTTAATCTTCTTCCTCTTCTTCTTCGTTCGTGGGCTGCAGCTCCCACGTTCACTCGTATGTACACGAGTGGGCTTTTGCGTGTAGGACCGTCTTTACCCCGCCATGAAGGCAGCCATACTTCGTTTTCGGGGGTGTGCATGCTGGGTATATTCTGGTGTCCATAACCCACCGAACGCTGACATGGATTACAGGATCTTTAACGTGCGTATTTTGATCTTCTGCGTGCGTATACACACGAAGGGGGTTTAGGCACTAGCAGGTCTGCTGAATAAGTAGCCTTCACCTTCACCTGTTCCATATGACCCAGAGCAGGGTGGTCTGAGCCCCGCAGATGGAATTCCAGACCAGTTCTTTCCATCGGTTCCTGTCCTGTCTCTCGCAGCTCTCTGTGAAAATTCAGGCACATTTTCTTTGGCCTCTCTTCCGCACAGCCTGGTATGGACGGTGCCCTGCAGAATGGTGTTTGAGGTGCCCCCCGTCTGTTCTTGTGACGTGTCCGTACCATTCGAGACCGAGTAGCTTAATTTGTGTTTGTATTTGTATTACTCTTTTTGGCACAGCAAATTTCTCTGTGTGAAATTCGGGCTGCTCTCCCCAGGGAGAGCGCGTCGCTACACTGACAGCGCCACCTTTTTTTTTCTTTTTTTCCGCCTGCAATTTTATTAGTTTTCCTATCGAAGTGAATTTTTCAGCAGAATTTTGCCAAGC